>NC_135359.1:31714381-31736383 GCF_051622035.1 Arctopsyche grandis
TTGAGAACGCAGATCGCTTAGTTTGGGATATTGGGAATTGCATTGGACCACTGGAATTTAAAATAAAGAAATTGAGTAAATCATCGGGTGGTTGAAACAGTAGTCATTGTCTTGAATTTTATGTCAAAAATAAAATCTCTGACATTATGGAATGTTATTTGGGTAATTGGATTATTAATCACGTTGCGATCGTGGGTGCCGTTACCGACCACTACGTCTATTCGGGGGTTTCCATTGATAACCGATAGTACTTAAACCTGGAGATAATCCTCTAAAACCAATTATAACGGCGACTCTTTTAGCAAATGCTACAATAGTTAATGTCAATATTATAGGGGATGGACGAATGAGACGACTGGCATGTTGATTCGCGTATTTTTATTATGGAAGCCAGAGACGGAGTGCGGTAGCGACTTTTGGGCGAGCACTTTGTGACCAATAATCACCGAACAGTTGTTTGTGATCTCGATGGTGCTCTTCACAAAAATTTACTCCAATACCCCCGTGGAATCAAAGTAACAGCTCGACATGCTCTGATCGAGAGTTATGAGCCGTACCTATATTGAGCTAAAATATAAAATAACGATCTTCGTTTGACAGTAAAGGGTAAATATAAATTATAAAAAATGCTGTAGGGATATAGCACAACTTGTACCATACGAAACTTGGTCGATGATATCACCTATTTCCCTCATTGAACTTAATCTGTACAAATGACATCATCGCGTCCTGTTCTCGTACACGAAAGTCAGCCGTTGCCGAAATACTTCGTCCAGCTTACCCATAAAGGCGATTAAACTCGCTTCAGATACGCAATCACGAGTACACGGGAAATCCCAAGGAGCTACGCAACTACGCATCAAACATAGAACACAAAGGAAGACCTCGACCCGTTGGAATCTTCCAGGACGTGGTCTCACCAGCCCGGCTACACGTCGCTCAAACAACACCTTTATAAACCAGCGCATCGTCCCCAGATGCCAGTGAGCTTCAGGAACTCGACCTGGCTCGTTCCAGCGAATCCCCTACCTACTTCGCTGTACATACAAATACACCTGTATTAATCGAGTAATAAAGATCCTCTTCAAAATTCAACTGAATTTCCATAGACTGGGAAACAGTCAAAACCTTTAACCCGCCTTATAACTGGTGAACCCGACGTGAATTAAATTCAAATAAAAAAATTCCGATTAATGTCTGCAGATATAAAGACCCGTGGAATCAAAGGAACAGCTCGACCACAGCCATTGACATGCTCTGATCAAGAGTTATGAACCGTACCTATATTGAGCTAGAATATAAATAACGATCTTCGTTTGACAGTAAAGGTTTGTTCATACTTAACAGCACTGCACGGCTTCAGCACTGCACGACTCCGTTTCAAATATGTCATTTTATTACATTTCTATTCATGTTTACCTACACGTCGCGGTCACGTCACGTTCACAGCACTTTGGCCGAGTGCAAGGCAACATCGGCTTACTTATACATTGCAGGCCATGACGATACGGCTCAATATTGCTTACGTCGTATTGTCGAGTACTTATAATATGAATGCATACACGTGCATTCGTAGCTACGCGTCAGAATCAGTGGCGGCTCGTGATAATTTTTAGTGGCGGGGCTGCACTGAAAAGATGTCTAAAAAATGTCACCATAATTATTCTATCATGTCATAACAGGACAAAATAAGCACAATTTTTCGTGTACGACCACTTACATGTGGATTTAAGTATTATTGAAAAAAAAACTAGCAAAATTCACCACCCATTAAAGGGGTGCGTCCAAACGCGATGAAGATTTCGAAAAATACGCTGGTACTCCAGTAAGATTGCTAAAAAAAAATCGTGCTTGCTGGTTTCGCGACGCGGATTAAAAAAACCCCAAAACCTTTCAAAAACTTAATCCCCTAATTCGTAACGAAAAACATTAACCTGTTGACAATGCATCGATACATCGGTTGTTTCATCTGCCATAACAGCTAGATAAGTTGCTTTTTTTTATTTCAGCACTTATTTGTTCCCTACACACGTTCAAAATACAATCTTAAAGTTCATTTTGAATAGTTTTTGATGTCCCTTTAAAAACCGAAGAAGTTTGAAAATGTTTTTTTAAAGAATCGTCGAAATTTTGTGAATATTCTAGAAGCCCCCGAAAAACTCCTGGATTTTTTGAATTATCTGTTTCATCGTGTCCCCTCATTGGCATTTCAAATTTACCGCAAAATTTCTTCTTCTTGTTAATGCTTTGTCCGCATCCGAACGTTGGCGACCACCTCGTCGATAATTTGAATATATCCGCATCGGTCTTCAGCGGCTCGGAACAGCTCTTCGGCGCTCATATCGGTCCACATGCGCATGTTTCGAAGCCAAGATAACTTTTTCCTGCCAATCCATTTTTTTCCTTCTATTTTCGCAAAATTTAACGCAATCAATAATTTTAAATAAAACATTCCGATTTTTTTTGACGTTTTCGTTATGCTTATCTATTTCCCGCCGACAAGCTTCGCTTGTCAAATGGGTTTTTATGTTAGCCGATCCCAAAATCGTGAGATTACACACATTTTTTAAGTGTTCGACAAGTGTTTTTTTAATTTTATCGTTTAAATGTCAATAACTCCTGTTTTCGTCCAAGATGCTTCGACTCGCCTCCAAACAAAAGACACGGATAACAAAATAACGCGTTTTTTCTGTACATCCCGTTAACCAATTGTATTTTTTATAAATGTCTGGATTAAATTTTCGCGAGTAACTAAAAGATCTACTAGTTGCAGGCTGTGAAATAATTAAATTGGGCGTGAGGCAGCCTAATGCTTTTATAGCGAAAGTTCAACTTAAATTTATTAAATCCTTACGCTACCTTTTTCCTACCTATACCCATTCTACTGTTTCCGACATTTTAAAAATCCTTTCTTTTAACAATCTTTCTGTCAGGCGACGACATTCTGATGCTATATTCTTCTTTAAGCTCATAAATGGTTTCCTTGATTGTTCTGATTTACTGAATAAGGTTAATTTCAGAATCCCAGTTCGATACCCTAGACGCGTTGCACTCTTTTCACTTGATCCTTTCAATACTAATTCCCAAAAATATTTTTATCTGCAGCGCGTTTATCGTATGTTTAACGGAGAGCTGAATGAGGTTGATCTGTTTGGTATTTCCCTACATCAATTCAGGTCTAACATCAAGAGAATCTTGACCGATTGATTCATTTTTTCTTCTATTCTATTTTTCCAATATTTCCATTATTTTTATACTTTAGTTTAGTTATGTAATGTGCTATTTAATCATATTATAGCTTTCATTCCTTTCCTTTTCATTTGTTTATTTTGTATTTACCTTTTTCATTTGTTTTTTATATTTGTAAATTTCAATTTCTTCTTATATTCTATCTTATAACCTTTTCCAAATATTTTAATACTATAGTTTAATTATGCAATGTACTACATATTTTGTCATGCCTTTATTCTTTACTTTTTAATTTGTTTTCCTTATATTTATCTTTTTCATTTTTGTAAAAATCTATTATTGGACTCGGATGTTACATATATTATTTATTTACTTTTTGTGTTTTTTATACCTATCTCTGTACATCCTGTCTGTTGATTTTTCAATTAATAAAATAAAAATAAAATAAAATAAAATAGCGACTTTTTCGGTAAGTTCTAGTCGCGAAAAGTGCAAATTTTGTAAATATTTTACCGAATTCTTTGAATGAACAGACCTTAAAGGGTAAATATAAATTGTAAAAAATGGTAAATTTCAAGTCAACAGATATGGTCGAATTGGGGTACGTTTCGGCTGATTGTTGGTGTGTGGCTACAAGACAAATATTGTACAAGGGCAAGTGCGATATAGAGTAGAGTGAGTCGAGTGCAAGTCGAGTTGGGATATGTTAGGCGGGCGGCGGCTGCGCCCCATTTCATCCCCTCACCCCCCCTGCGAGCGCCCCCACCGGAAGTGAGTACAGCCTTCGCCCCCCACCCCCACCCCCCGTTCCCCACAATCGCCACTTCACCGCGAGTGCGCAAACTTCACTTCTGCGGTCCACGTCATTGTAGGTTATGTCACTTCAGTACACCCACTTATTAGTAAACGTCAAACTTTGCCTAATTGCACCTAACGTCAAATACTCCTCACAAAAATATACTTCTATTCCTTTTTTGACGTTTGCCAATTCCATTTCGTTCATACAATATTCCGTATTATCTTCACCCTGTGAGTGTTCACTTATGCTAAAAAATATTGCTTCACTTTGCACGGGTCGCGAGACAAATGCAGCAATAATTATTATGAAAGATGATACTTAAGTGCGAAATGGTGTGATTGTCATCTGTAACATATAGCCAGCAGTATGGCTCGATGGTAGCGTGTATGTTTAGCACCAAGTGATCAGTGGATTCGATCCGCTATGCTGCTGGTTAGATTTGGGGTATTTGTGACTATAAATCGATCGTTTCTTATCAGAGTTTACCAATTTTATCTGATCATTGTTGAAACGGTTCCTCGAAAATTGGCAAAAAATCATCTTTCCTGTTGTCACAAATCTTCTGTATTTATTGTGTGTACAATTTGTAAAAATTATGTTCAAATCTATGTAAATCCATAGATGTCTCAATGGATTTATTATTTAATTAATTAATTGTTATTTCGTGTTCTTCAAATTCTCGAAATACAGTGATTTATGTAATAATAAAATGCTGCATTGTTTGTAATTAATTGTCCAGGAAGGCGCATTTTGGCCTTCCTGGTATATATCTATGTAAAATAAAAAATAAAATATTGAACGCATTCAAAATCCTAATAGACATTATTTTAAGTAAAACAAGATTTGTTACTTTATTGTTCTGAAATAATAAAGATGTTGAAAACCCCAACAGATAAACGATATTTAAGAGCTGAGCATCAATAGTGTTTCAATTGAAACGTACATACAAATGGTTGAGAAGATAAGACGGTATGTGGGTTTATACCGCATACGGATATCATATAAAGCAACTATTATTTCTGGCTTGTAACACACGCTTGTGTCAACAAAACAGTCATAAAGGATTTGTCTTCTTCTATAACTGCTTTGAAGCTCTCAATACATGAATAATCATTACTTTTATCAATGTTCCAGGTGAATATTCTCAACAATGTCGTCTTCGGCGATATATATATTGGACGTGAAGGGAAAGGTGTTGATATCGCGTACATACCGCGGCGATATCGAGTTGGGAGTGATCGACAAATTCATGCCGTTGCTCATGGAAAAGGAGGAAGAGGGTCTCGTAACACCTCTGTTGCAAACCAACGAGTGCACCTTCTCCTACATCAAAACAAACAATCTATACATAGTGTCGACGACGAAGAAGAACGCCAACATCGCCTTGGTATTTGTATTTTTATATAAAATAGTAGAAGTAATGACTGAATATTTTAAAGAATTGGAAGAGGAGAGCATACGGGACAATTTCGTCGTGATCTACGAACTTTTGGACGAGCTGTTAGACTTTGGATATCCTCAAACGACCGATAGTAAAATCCTGCAAGAGTACATCACGCAGGAGGGTCACAAACTCGAGATACAACCGAGGATACCGATGGCCGTCACCAACGCCGTGTCGTGGCGGTCCGAAGGCATCAAGTATCGCAAGAACGAGGTCTTCCTCGACGTCATCGAATCGGTGAATCTACTCGCCAATTCCAACGGCAACGTCTTACGGAGCGAAATAGTCGGCGCTATCAAAATGAGGGTGTACCTTTCGGGTATGCCGGAGCTGCGTCTCGGTCTGAACGATAAGGTCCTGTTCGAGAGCACCGGCCGAGGCAAGTCAAAGTCGGTGGAATTAGAGGACGTCAAATTCCATCAGTGCGTCCGACTATCTAGATTCGAAAACGACCGGACGATCTCGTTCATCCCGCCAGACGGCGAATTCGAGCTGATGTCGTACCGTCTGAACACACACGTCAAGCCGTTGATTTGGATCGAGTCGGTGATCGACCGCCACGCTCACTCCCGAGTCGAATACATGATCCGAGCCAAGTCGCAGTTCAAGAAGAGGTCGACGGCGAACAACGTCGAGATCGTGATACCGGTGCCGGCTGACGCAGACTCTCCCAAGTTCAAGACGACGATAGGCAGCGTCAAGTATACGCCGGAGCAGAACGCCATCACGTGGCTGATCAAGTCGTTCCAGGGCGGAAAGGAGTACCTCATGAAGGCGCACTTCGGACTGCCGTCGGTCGAGTGCGAGGACTCGGACGGCAAGCCACCGATACAGGTCAAGTTCGAGATACCGTACTTCACAACATCGGGCATTCAAGTGCGGTATTTGAAGATCATTGAAAAGAGCGGGTATCAAGCGCTGCCGTGGGTCCGGTACATCACGCAGAACGGAGACTATCAGCTTCGCACCAATTGAATCACATTCCGTTTCGTATTTGTATATGTATATGTCGATGCGGTGCAAACGATCGACAAGCGCCAGACAGACTGAACAACAGATTAACGACACGTTTACCTTATGCGTGCGCACTGCTCGCACTTACACTAAGCGAAATCTACCCGAAGTCCCGACATACACCTACCCTGTAAACGTTCTGTGCTTCTGATACTTTAGTTCCGAATTTTGCCTCATTAAACTCGCCAGAAAGATCCAACTCAATTTTAATAATTGCATCTGTGCACATCGAAAGGTTACTCGTCATCTGATGTGCAATCTGTCATTCGTGAAGTCGAGAATTGCGTTTAAAGCACCCATCCAGTTAATCTGTGGTTCAGTCTGTCTGGCGCTTGTCGATCGTTTGCACCAAAACCTGTATATGTTTGTATTAAATTTTGTTTTCAATAAGATTATTCAACAACTCTCGCTTTAACGCAGATGATGCGAATATATTTTTTAATCTGCAATGAAGTGCGTCCCTCAACAGTATTGCACATAGAAATTATATTTATATTATTATACCCCGGCGCGATCCGAGTGTAGCCTATGAATGTTCGTATGTTCGGCTTCAACCTCGCAGCGGTCTATTCATAATTATATTATAATAGTATTTTAAGGACAATTCCACTTTATTGTATTTAAATTAGTTATATATTTTAGATTGATTTGATTATGTGTATGTAATGCTTTCCTAGATAAAATTTGATAGTCCCGAGTCAATTGTTAACCCTTTGCCCGCGGCAGTAAATATAGCGAACAAGCCCTGTATGCGGTACCTTTTTCGCGAATTTGGCAACGAATTTTTCGACCTTAAATACAGATATTAATATTTACTCAAGTAACCAGATATGTTAATTAACACATAAAGTATTATTTTAAACAATAAAATACATAATATATCTCGTAGTCTTCGCTTAATTGTCAAATAGTCATTCTTCATACAATTGAGACGTATCGTCGCCATTGTTCAACAGACGTGACGTCACATAAATGAGGTTTCAATATGGTTCCATAAAAAACTAATTTTGACTGGTATATATTCATTTTAAGCAAATTGAATAGATGGTATTCAACTCTCAGTAATATATTCAACCAATTTTGAACCTTAAAACAGTTGAAATAGGCGCATATAAGGCTCAAAATCTCGTGCAAAGTCCAGAAATTCTATGGAAGACAGCCGCGCTACAGACTTGTCGCGCAAAGCTTCCATAGAAGACGGCCGCGGGCAAATGGTTAACTGCTGCATTTTGACTGCAGTGTACACGGTTTGAGCCACGTTAATATTTTTAATTAATCACTGTATGAATTTTTTTATTATTTTATAATACATACATATTTTTATATGAAAGAACTATTAAGTTAAATTTGTACGTACTTAATTAGATAGCGAAAGAGCCCAAACTATCACGTCTCACTGTAAATTATAACCGCTTATTATTATTATATACTAAATTTTAGGAATTTATTACGTCTTGAGTAATTTTGGGTGCTACTGATGATGTTTAACCAACAGAGTGAATGTTATTGTAAAGTAATTGTTAATTATATAATAATAATAAAAATAATTTGAAAACAACAAGTCTTTTTACTTTATTTATAATGTGAAGATGAATGTTTGTGTGTCAACTCTATACAAATCTACAGTTTTCAATGTTTCCTTTCTTTCCTCGTGTTTGAAGGTCGTGACTTTCCCTTCTTCTAACTTCCATAATGCGGGTCGTTGTGGTCCTCCAGCTCTGTTGACACTCCGCAGCTTGCATTGACTCAACTACAGATTTCCTAGTAGCAGTCCTGACCTGGTCACTCCATCTTGTTGGGAATCGTCCTCTTCCTCTGCTTCCCTCAACACTTCCCAGAACGATCAATTTTTCCAGGTTGTCCTGATCTCGTCTCATAAAGAACTGGAGGATACGCCTAAGACAAATAGATGATAGCCTATTGCCAACCAGCAGCTCTTGCAAGATGGAAGCATTGTTTCTTCTCACTATCCAGAGGATTCTAAACATCCGACACCACGTTCAAAAGCGTCTATTCTCTACCATTCTTGATTATATTCTATTCTCTACCATATTTTTCAATGCTTTTACAATCGTTTCGTTACTAGGCGGAAAAATCGATACAAAAACCTTGAATTTCATTTCCTTCATAAAACAACATACGTAATTACGCTTACAACAGTATCTTTAAACAAAGAAAGAAAGAAGGTACAAATATAAACCGCATCTCACTCCAATTTCGTGCAACGTTACAGTTTTGCAAAATTGCATGACATGTTCAGCCGTACAAAACCAATTCACTCTACCGTGCGTAAAAAGAGTGGTAAAAAAAATGAAAAAATCGATAAAAGTAATACCAATTATTTTAATGAAAATCCACAGAATTCAAATTTGTATGTGAAAAAATGTATTTAAAGACATGTATGTATGTACACCATTATATAAAGCTAATTCCAGAAATTCACAATATGAAAGAAATATTGACTGAATAAATAATAAAGAAAATATAAAAATGAATGTCTGTGTGTGTGTGTGTGTCTCGAATAGGCTCCTAAACCACTGAACCGATTACGATGGAACTTTCAGGATTTATTGTATGCATGTCCGGGAAGATTACTGTGAAAAAAAACGGGAAAAAAGGGGAACGGAAACGGGAAAAACGGGAATGAGTGTCATTGCAACGCAATAATTTCAAATGTGTTCGATGCCTGCGTTTTTCCGACAAATGGGAACGGGAACGGGAATTGCATGCGTTATTATGGCATTGCAACGCATGCCGGGGTTCAGCTAGTATAAAAATAAAAAAAGGTATAAATAATTGAGAAACGTAGATGAATAGGTTAAAACCACATCCAATAGAATTATCCCATAAAAATATCATTAAACTAAATAAAAGTGTGAAAAACAATCTTAAAATCAGTCGAAAATCGTTGAAAACACAAAATGTATTTATCGCTGAGTCACTGGTGTCAAAAATGTCATGAAGGTGTAGGCGGGGTACGATGTGTTGACCGTATCCCGGCCTAACGAAACACTGTTGTGTGGTTCAAAGATGGGGTCACCAATGTAGGCGGGGTAGCGATGTGTTGACAGCGCTGTTGGATGATCAGAAGGTTGCGTAGATCACGTCGGAGTAGTACCAATGTAGGCGGGTTACATGTGTGTTGACCGTATCCCGGCCTAACGAAACACTGTTGTGCTAGTTTTATAAAGCTTTATTGTTTGCCTATGGTTGTACAAAGGTATGGTATTTGTGGGCAAAAGTATGTCGTTCAGCGGTCTCTGGATATGGTAGAGTGTCGCTGGCTCAGCATTCAGCTATGTACGGAAGGTCTCTGGATACGGCAGTGTGTTGCTGGCTCGTCCGGCTGGTTGATCTTCCAAGTCCGCGTAGTGTAGTGGTGGCTGGTCAGGAGCTGTATGTTGACTGGTCTGCTGCTGTGTGTCGACGCTTGCTGCTGTGGGTCGACTGGTCTGGTGCTGTGTGTCGACGCTTGCTGTTGTGGGTCGACTGGCGTTGTTTGGGTTGTACCTCCTTTTATAGTGTTTTTGGAATGCTTGGTGGAAGTGGTTATTGACGCGTACGAAAGGAATTTTGTTTTCGTCGAGGCGTCGAATTTTCTGGAATGCTTGATGGAAGTGGTTATTGACGCGTACGAGAGGAATTTTGTTTTCGTCGAGGCGTCGAATTTTCTGGAATGCTTGATGGAAGTGGTCGTACGAGCATTTAGTTTATTGATGCGTACGAAAGGAATTTTGTTTTCGTCGAGGCGTCGAATTTTCTGGAATGCTTGATGGAAGTGGTTATTGACGCGTACGAGAGGAATTTTGTTTTCGTCGAGGCGTCGAATTTTCTGGAATGCTTGGCGCCTTTCCGCTCGATGTATTTTAATGGTGGCGGCGTGTTTCGACCGTTTTGGTTCCACTCGACTGGTAGGGGCGTTCCGCCTGAGTTTAATATAATGACTGCAGGTGCATGTCGTCTGGGTTTCGGGAATGTAGTTTGTTGTTGCGGAATATTCTCGAAGGTTTCGATGACGATGACGACGACGAGATTCCTACAAAGGATTTAAACATTGTTTATTTACGAGAAAAATAAACGTTTACTTCGCCAGAGGCAGCGTGAAAAACAATTTTACAAACCGTTTGGGAATGACTGGAATTTAATAAACGGGCGGAAGTCTATAAAATCATTTGTATTTACGAAGTTAGATTATTTGCAAATGAATTTTTTGAGTAAAATGTTTTTAATTTAATCAATAATCTAATAAAATAAAAGTTTCAGAGCCATTAAAATATTGATAATTTCTCAAAAAAGTTAACAATACTAGAAAATTTGACGATTCAATAAAAACCATTATATAACAAGAAAAATGTAAAAATGTTCAAGAAACCGTCGTAAAAACCATTCGAGAACCGTTGGAATGTAGCAAATCGCAAAAAAAAAAAACATATACATACATGGGTTACTTTATATATAAATTAACGCTATTTTGTTCGAAATCAAATTTCAAAATTAAATAAAAATTTTCAGAGTAATTTGTTAAAATAATTCAGTAACTATCAGTTAATGAATAATGGAAAATAACGGAAAATTGAGAATTCGATGAAAAGTATTATTTAACTGACGAAACGTGTGAAAAATATTTGAGAGGCACTGGTTTGACGTTAATGTTCAATTTTAATGCCGCTTAAATCTTCAGAAATATGTATACAATACAATTTTTGATAACTTACAATGGAGTATGTGTTTTTCTTTATTTTTTATTATTGAAAAATATTTAAAATCGTTTTATTTTACAAGAAATGAAATACAAAAATTCCTGAATTCAATTGAATTGAATACACTTTTGTATTAATTTTGTACAATTATGATTTAAAGATATGAAATATATGTATGTATGTATGTTTTTGACTTTGGCCATTCACTTATTGATCAGCTCACTTGGATAATAGTATTTATTTATGTAAAAAGTAGCTGAATGGCTAATAATGAAACGATAAAAATACATTAAATATTCACAGAAAAAAATATATTTTGAAAAGTTGCATATGTATTTATTCAAACATTTACATACAAGGCAGATGCATTAAAAATTCGAATATTACAAAGAGTACTACATTTATTTTCCAACCAGTGCTATTTTTTTCCACGAGGGGTCTCTTTTCAGATGGAAGATTTATTATCCTTGTCTACAATTTCTTGGCCAATGGTGGTCATACACTGTGCACACGAATTACAGAACGGCATTACTTTACTGACGAGAAACTGAAAATAAAACACATTATTCGAAACATTCATTCCTCCACCGAGAGCAAGGATAACCTCAAGGATCTCATCAGCCGTGCCAATTCATTTTTACGGTTTGCATCGTTATAATTTTTACCCACCATTTCACAGCATAGAATACGTCTTCTTCGGAAGGCACGACCAAATAGTCCGATTTCAAGATTTCGATCACGTTGGAGACTGTCAGCTTGAGAAAATCTTGTGTGTTGTACATTGATGTATAATACATTGGCCCAGACGTGTTATTTTGGTCGGATATCTTGTCTTCACTAACTGAGGGGTGCGGGGGGTTTAACTAGCGGGGAAGTTGGGTTTTTTTCCCTACGACGCAGCGGTACCTACCTACCTACTAAGAGGGACTGTGCATGCGCCAAAAGGGAGACAAGTATAACACGTGAGGGCGGATCTAGTATATTCTAGATCTATGGTTTTGTACAAATGAATCAGAAGTGGAATTGAAAAATAACAAAGTGACATATTTTTTTTTATATAATCAACACTCACCGTCTCGAAATTATCCAGATTCAAATCCATTGCCCTCGTCTTCAATTCGAGATCTTCAGTTTGTTTCAAAACTTTCAGACAATTGGACATATTGACTGTTTTAAATTGCGGTGGAATTTTCACTTCGAGTAGATTGGCTAGCTCCAACGATTTTCTGCGGTGTTTTTCTCCTATGTCTAAAATTATATTTAAAAAAGAAAAGAAAAAGCGCATTTTGAATTGATTTATAGAACAGGTGGTCGAGTGAAAGGTTTCGACCGTTTCCCGGCCTATGGAAATTCAGTTGAGTTTGAAAGAGGATCGTTTATTTTCGTTCAATTGGTACAATGGTTATTGTATGTACGAAGAGGTTTCTTCGGAGAAGTGATCTATTTGAACTCCAGATGCTCACTCTGCCGGTGGAGGTTGCTGCGTTGTTTTATATATGGAAGTTCTAAGCGTGGCGTGTGCAAAAGATCTCTTTGTTCTCCAGGGCACGTGTTCTCAGGACGAGAGTTTTATGGGTTCATACGCCTGGACGTAGTTCGTGGTTTTTATGGGTTCAGTGAGTTCTTCCTTTGTATCCAAGACACGTGTATAGAAACACGTGTCGACCTTTTGACGAGGCGAGCGTGTGCCATGCGTTAATTACTTTCCTGGATATGTGTCGCAGTGACCTGATGAGATCATTTCAGTTGTACTATATGCCTACAGATTATTTTGAATGTTTATGAACTCGTACTTATTTCTTCTGTGTAACAATACTTCAGGATTGCTTCGATGACTTCAAAGTCAAATTGCTTCGATAATTTCCTCCACTCGATCTTTGTGTTTGCCAAAGAATTCGCTGCACGCCATTAGGACGATCAAATGCGAGGGGAAGCTGCAACTATGAAAAACTAGTGTTGGGCCCGTTGATTTCAACGGGTTGTTTCGAAAAGCAATTGAAACTCGAATAAAAATAAAGTTAAAGATATTGAATCGACTGGTTTCGGAAAAAAATTGATGCACGAATTACAAATTACGAATGACGAATTACATAGTGATTACGAATTACGTTTTGTGCATCGCCGACGCCACGACGCCTTTGTCCCCAGCGCCCCCGATGCCTTCGGTAATTGGACTATTCGTCACATTGAGGTGGTCACAAAGACAATTTTTGTCATGAAAATCACGAATACACAATATTTGGCACTCAAGTTCTCGTTACTATGATAGTTATCGTTAGTATGATGGACTTTTCGGCTGCCAGATGTTCCGTTATAGAGATTTCAGTGACTTTGTGACGAGTAATTTGTGACCAGTAATCACCGAACCGATGTCTTCGGCACCCCGGGGGTATACAAATATATATATATATATATATATTTAGCGACAGTCGGTTTTTATATATATATATATATATATATATATATATATATATATATATATATATATATATATATATATATATATATATATATATATATATATATATATATATTTAGCGACAGTCGGTTTTTATATATAGTATTATGATAATTAAGCAAGATTTTTCAAAAGATCTCAATGGATATAGACCAAGCCCGAAATATAATAAATAATCTGGTTCGGTGATTACTAGTCAAATTTGAACCGGTCACAAGACAACCAACCTAAAACTGGTCACTCCCTAAAACTGGTCACACCCGAAAACTGGCCATTCCCGAAAATTGGTCACGAAAAAACTGGTCACACCCAAAAACTGGTCACACCCTAAAATCGATCAAGAGAAAACTGGTTGACCGATTTTAGGGTGTGACCAGTTTTAGTGTGACGGGTGATCACGTGTGACCGATCTAGAGCGACCGGTTGTCCTGTGACTAGTTCACATATGACTAGTAGTCCGTTTGCCGAACTGAACGACTACTTAGAGAGATTTGAAATTTCAGACTCCCTTCTACACATAGTTCTCCAGAAAGTTCGTAAGACAGAGACAAATAGTTCATTGTCGAATATTGCTGCAGTGTTTACCAGACATTGACTATTTGTTTATAGTTTATGTTAATTCTGAGTTAAAAACTTCTGTAGAAAGTTAAAAAGTCGTAAACCGGGACATTTGGACGCCTGACAACCCTAGGTATAACTAGTACCAAATTTAGACCAAAAAGAATAAGGCATCTGGTTGCTGTCACAGTTAAATACAGGGACGATGGAGTGCAGGCTTTGTCTTGGATCAGCTCCGGCCGAGTCTTCCGTCTCCATCTTCCAGAGACCAGGTCCTCATCCAGAGCGTCTGGAGCAACGCATTCGGACCGGCTGTCAGATTTATGTAGGTTACTGGTTACAGGTTACAATACTGTTGTGGACCCAATTGGTTCTCCCAACTCTTCTCACCGCTCAATCCTATTGTGTTTTTCATTTGATCTGCAGGTTAAAAGAGGCGATGGGTTGCCAGACACGGTGTGTCTTTCGTGTAACACCAATCTCGAATCGTTGATCAGCTTTCGAAAGGCTTGTTTTCGAAGCCACGAAACGTCTCAACTGAGGTTAGCTGATTGCTTGAACATCAAGACTGAAGAAGTTTTCTTGGAAGATCTAATATGGGACGATGAGCCTTCACTACCAACAATTCACCGAAAGAATAGTGAAATTTGCTTAAAGCCATTTCCCAGTGAATCTGGACTTATTTTACACAAAAGATCTCACCCTGGAGAAAAGCGGTTTCCATGTGACATTTGTTTAAAATCATATATTCGAAAAAATGCACTTGTGAATCATTTGAGATCTCACATGGGGAAAAAGCCATACATGTGCGAAATTTGTCTAAAATCATTTACTGAAAAATCTAACCTGGAGACACATAAAAAATTGCATACTGGAATTAAACCACACAAATGTGACATTTGTTTAAAATCATTTATTCGAAAAGGTACACTTGTAACTCATTTAAGATCTCACACGGGGGAAAAGCCTTACAAATGTGAAATTTGTCTAAAATCATTTACTCGAAAATTTATCCTCGATACACATAAAAAATCGCATGCTGGAATAAAACCACACAAATGTGACATTTGTTTAAAATCATATGTTCGTAAAGATCAACTTGTGTCACATTTGAGAACTCACACGGGGGAAAAGCCTTACAGGTGTGAAATCTGTCTAAAATCATTTACTCAAAAACATTACCTCGAGAGACATAAACAATTGCATGCTCAGATAAAACCACACAAATGTAAAATTTGTTTCAAATTATTTTCTCGAAAATCTACCCTGGTGTCACATGAAAAATTGCATTCTGGGATAAAACCACATACATGTGACATTTGTTTAAAATCATATGTTCGTAAAGATGAACTTGTGTCACATTTGATATCTCACACGGGTGAAAAGCATTACAAGTGTGAAATTTGTCTAAAATCATTTACTCTAAAATCTAGCCTCGAGAGACATAAAAAATTGCATGCTGGGATAAAACCACACAAATGTGAAATTTGTTTAAAATCATTTATTTATAAAAAAAAGCTTGTATCTCATTTGAGATCTCACACGGGGGAAAAGCCTTACAGATGTGAAATTTGCCTAAAATCATTTATTCACAAATATAGCCTTGAGACACATAAAAAATCGCATGCTGACATAAAACCATACAAATGTGACATTTGTTTAAAATCATTTATTCGAAAAAATGCACTTGTGGGACATTTCAGAACTCACACCGGGTAAAAGCCTAAGTGTGAAATTTGTTTAAAATCATTTACTCTAAAATCTACCCTCAGGTCACAATAAAATGCATACTGGGATAAATATAAAAAAAAATTGTTATTGTTATAAATACTGTTAATATATAAATATTCTTACATTTTGGCTGCATACGTGCCATGATGTTTCTGGTGCCCCCCTTTCATGTCATTTCTTCTCATTGCAGTTTATTTAAATAATTTTAAATGAAATGACAATTGAAAATTGAATACACATCTATTATTTGGCTTACTTGTTTTATTTATTTTAAATGTAATAATTTTATTTATTGAATAAAATTGATATATGTAATTATGGTAAATATAAAACTCATTCTAAGCCTGGGGTCGGCAAACCGCGGTTCTTTGGCCGGCGGCGTAGCTACCATTGCACAGATTGATGCAAAGCATCACGGACCATTCTCGAAGGGCCCAAATTTTTAAGGATGTGGCTATTTGTACATACAGTATCGACGATTTATTGGTTATTTGTACATACATAGTACATAAGAAGATTATAAGAATTAGGATTTCAGATTAATCTGATATATAATTTGGAAAGAGACTTTGCATATATGTATGTGTGTAACATTGGTTGTTTGTTGGTTGGGAACACAAAATTCAATTTATTTTTTTTTCCGATTCGATTATTTTCGATTCAAAGGATTTGAAGTCCGAAATTATATGTATATGTTACACCGAATCCGTGAAATTGTCTATTACACGCATTCGGCAAGAGAATTGCCGAATACGTGAAAAATGCAAGCATGTTGCCCAGTTCACGGATTTGGCAAATTTTTTGGCGAATTTGTCTGCTCAAAGCATGGAGTCGGCAAATAGACAGCAGCGCTCCGGTGTTGTTTTTTAGAACTTTACATAAATCTACTACTACTATCAATTATAATTGAAATGCATATAGTACATAATTTCTAGTGGTCACAACTCCTGTGAAATGCGCTAAATTTAAATATGAGCAAATTCTATCTGTGACGGTGAGAAAAGTTGTTAAAATTTTTAATATTAATTTATATCATGTAAAAATTATTTACTATGTATGAACACACAGTCAGCTCCATTGTATTTTTGTGTAAAAGAAATAATAAAAGCCCAAAAAACTATTAATAGTGACTTATTGTTTAAATTTAAGGTACATTTTTAGCCCATTCTCAAAGACTTCAAAGAGTGTTTGTCTGTAATAGTCCCCTGTCCAAAAAATGTTTTTAAGTTAAACCAATGAGTGAGAGGTGACTATGAGCTTGTTAAAATACAAAGTGTTCTATGGCTCAGGTCACGCAGGGCTGTTTTGGTCCTTCGGAAAATGTATCTCCGGACTCCGGAGAGATATATGCAGTTAGATTAAGCGTTTCACACCCGGTGATTTCTTAGTCGTTCACGTTTTTATACATTTGGTCTGGTCGGTGAAGCCGAGAGCTATGTTCTGGGACATGTGTAATGAAATAAAATATTTATAATATAATACTGATTCTTCAAAAGGTATAAAATTCCGACTTAAAATATTGATCAAAATGTATAAAAATAGCATTAATTTATGTACAAGTCATATGAGATGATCGAAACACATGTATGTAGTCATATTATACATAATAATATGTAAATTAAACATCCTCATTCAGCTGTCACTTTGACACTTGGTTATAATATTACACGCTGTCCAGTTCACGCATTCGGCAAAGAATTTGCCGAAACCGTGAACTGGGCAACGTGCTTGCATTTTTCACGCATTCGGCAATTCTCTTGCCGAATGCGTGTCATAGACAATTTCACGGATTCGGTGTAACATATATACGAGAATTCGCAGCCGCCGGATTCTGGTATATACATATAATTTCGAAAGAGACAATATATTTTTATTTTTATTGGAGTTATTTTTATTTTTTTGCTTTTTGTAATTATCCTACTTTATATTACAAATAGCTAGTCTAATATATAATTTCGAAAGAGACTTTGTATTTATGTAACATTGGTTGATTCGGAAGAACACATTCGATTTTTTTCGATTCACAGGATTTGAAGTCTCCGGGGGCGCAGTGAGAGTCAATTTAATAAAAAAAAAAACAAATGAGTATTCAAATGAATTTAATAAAATGGTTACTATTAGATTAGTCATGTTTAAGCGGTTTATATTACACATACCGAGCGAAGCCGAGTAATACAACTAGTAAATTATTAGATTAGGGTGTGACCAGTTTTCTCGTGACCAGTTTTAGTGTGACGGATGATCACGTGTGACCGATCTAGAGCGACCAGTTGTCCTGTGACATATGACTAGTAGTCCGTTTACCAAAAAATGGCAATTTTACCTTTTTATTTATTGTCCTTAAAAGGTTTCTGATTTTCACTATCACTACTGATAAATTCTTCATTGTGAATACGAATCAATTCGTGATTCGACTTCAATATCTTGATTTTTGTATATTTGATGAAAACATTCCTCTGGAAATGCATCGATTTTTTGTTCCTCCCGCACAAATAAAAAATGGCGACAAGGAACAATGTATGATTTCCAAAAACTGCATGTGGAATTTTCTGGAGATGTATAATATTTTTTACTGCTACCATCTTTGAAATTTTCCCTGACTTTGGCATTTTCCTTTATTGACATGTTTGCTTTATAAATAAAAAGTAATTTTAAAGATTTGTGATATAATTGCATACCTCCTACTGTTAATTTGTATGATGCAACATCTAGTAATTGCCTTGTTTCAGGAACTGGATACATTATTCGATAAACTTTTTGTTCCATCATTGCATTTGAATTTTTAATTCTTAGTGTGATGTAGTTAAGTTCAATAATACAAATTCCAATAGACGGAACGGAATGAAGCTCGGTTTTAATATGGCTTTTGAGCGTCCAAAAGGACCTTTCAATTCTATTTGTTGTAGAATCACCGATCATTGGGAGATACTTTCGAAAACAATGTACCCACATTTCCCTGCACGAATCCCAATCTTTACTAAAATATTCTACAAGAGAAACTTTTTTATTTTTGGAAAATATCTCCACCATTCTTGTATCCTGCAAAAAAATAGTTTTATTTACATCACACTCTTCGGGTGTCTGCGAATACAACATTTTTTTTAATATTCTTATAATCTTCTTATGTACTATGTACAAATAGCCACATTCAATAGAAAAACGATATTGAGTACTTCACTGAATATTCTTTAAATCTCGTTCTGAGTAGATAGCTGTGATCGGTGAGGTATCGTTATTTCGTAATAGGATTTTCGAGTGTTTCACCCAAACATACAAAAAACCTTTTTCCTTAGCCAGGGACTTCACCTTGGTCAGCAGCATTTTGTTAGAAACGGTTGGGTGGTCATTTACAAAAATCCGTTTATCATCGGAATAACCGAGATCCTTTAATGAAAGCGACGAAAGATATTGAATCGCCTGGTTTCGGGAAAACATTGATGCACGAATGACAAATTACGAAGTGATTACGAATTACGTTTTATGCATCGCCGACGCCCCGACGCCTTTGCCCCCAGCGCCCCCGATGCCTCCGTCGCTCCGGGGCCTTCGGCCCCAGCACCGCCGACGCCTCCGGCGCCCCTGATGCTTTCGGCACCCCGGGGGCTTCGCCCCCGGCGCCCGGAGCACAAAAATGAAAAATATGAAAAAAAATGAAAAATATGGAAAAAAAAATGAAAAATATGAAAAAAATTAAAAAACTTAAAAAAATGAAAATAATATGAAAAAAGCTGAAAAAAACTGAAAAAAAACTGAAAAAAATGAAAAATATGAAAAAGATGAAAAAAAAAAATTGTTCCCCATACTGGTTGATGGTTGATCGTCCGTCACATACAAATATATATATATATATCATCATCATCATCATTTACAGCCACTCGCCATCCACTGCTGGATGAAGGCCTCTCCAACACGCTTCCACCCGTCTCTGTTTTGCGCAACACTCATCCATCTCACCCCGCACATTTTCCTAATTTCGTTCACCCATCTTCCTTGCGGTCTTCCTTTTACCCTTTTGCATTCTCTCGGGTACCATTCAAGCAATTCTTTTGTCCACCTTTCGTCCATCCTCCTAGCTACGTGACCCGCCCATTGCCATTTCAATCTCTTCACTCTATCCACTATGTCCACTACTCTTGTCATACTTCTCACCCACGTGTTCCGCTTTCTGTCTTTTCTCGTTATGCCAAGCATGCAGCGCTCCATACTTCTTTGAGTGCATTGGATTTTATGTAGCATCTTGGTGTTCAGTGTCCAAGTTTCACATCCATACGTCATCACTGGCAAAACGCATTGATCAAAGGTCTTTTTCTTCAGGCAGAGTGGCATTTTTGATTTAAAAACAGCATTCATCCGTCCAAATGCACTCCATCCTAATTTCATACGTCTCTTTATCTCTTCATCTTTATTACCAGACATGTCAATTATTTGACCTAAGTATAAATAATTATTTACTACTTCTACTGGTTTATCATCTAATGGGATGCTATCAGGCATGCAATACCTATTGAACATTAGTTTGGTCTTATCTACGTTAATTTTTAATCCTACTTTTCTACTTTCCCTGTCCAGCTGTGTTAGTCTGTTAAGTAGGTCAGCTGAATCACGAGCTATTAAAACTATATCGTCTGCGAACCGAAGGTGACTCAAGAAGCGACCGTTGATGCTTACTCCGGCTTTGTCCCATTCCAAGTTCCTGAAAACTCCCTCAAGCACCGCATTGAATAACTTGGGCGAGATTGTATCTCCTTGTCTTACTCCTTTTCTTATGCTAAATCTATCTGTACCTGAAAAAATTTTAACCGAAGCTGTGGCATTCTTATATATTGCAGCTAACAGCCCCACATAGGGTTCCGGTACTCCCTGTGTTTGTAGAGCGTTAAGTACTGCATTGTGGCTCACTGTATCGAAGGCTTTCTCATAATCGACGAAACCTAGGCACAATGGCCGTTGATATTCGTTGGCGCGTTCGATTAGTTCGCCAACTACTTGGAGGTGGTCCATCGTACTGAAATTTGCCCTAAATCCTGCCTGTTCTATAGGTTGGTTCTCGTCGAGGATATTCTTCAGCCTTTCTGTAATAACCTTCGTGAAGAGCTTGTAGACCGCTGAAAGTAAACTAATGGGTCGGTAGTTCTTGATATCGCTTTTATCACCTTTTTTGTGTATTAAGATGATAGTTGCGTTATTCCATCCTTCTGGTGTAGCTTGGTTCTGGATGCATTTGCTGAAAAGCCTAGCTAAGATATTATTTAGGGGGGAGCCGCCACATTTTAGTAAGTCAATGGGAATCTTATCTTCCCCTGGGGTTTTACCGTTCTTTGCAGTTTTTAGCGCGGCCTCTACTTCGCTAGGCAATACTGCAGGAACCCTTTGGCCGTTTGTCGATTCCAGAGCGGGGGATTGGCCGTTGTCGTTCTCGTATAGTTTTGCATAGAACATGTAAACTCTGTCTATGATTTCTTCTCTATTCCTAATTATTACTCCGCTCTCTGATCTGATTGCGATCAATTGGTTTTTGCCTAAGAAAAGATCCTGTTTGCACTTTTTCAGGCTACGGTTATTCTTAATGGTACTTTCTATTAACTTGCTGTTAAAATCCCTGACATCCCTGACTATTCTCTTTTTAATTTCCTTATTTACTAGATTGTATTCTTGCTTATTATTATCCCTATCTAAACTCCTTTTATGCTTAATTAGGTTTTTCGTTTCCGCTGAAATTTTGCTTAATTTAATCTGTTTTCTGGATCCACCTAATTTCTTACCTGTTGAGGTTAGAACCGAACTAATTACAGTGTTCAATTCCTCGATGTCTGCTTCTGGGTTTAATTTCTCGTATCTATTTCCAAGTTCGAGTTCGAATTCTTTTTTCCTAGACCTTAATTGAGCGAAGTCTGGAGAGCTACTGCTTCCTTTTATTAGTTTCCTACGTTCGCAATTTATATTAATGGCCATCTTGGCCCGGACTAATCTGTGATCGCTACCTATATCTATCTATATATATATATATATATATATATATATATATATATATATATATATATATATATATATATATATATATATATATATATATATATATATATATATATATATATATATATATATATAT
>NC_135360.1:642500-737500 GCF_051622035.1 Arctopsyche grandis
AGGCTGTGTGTTTGCATGTAAAAAAAAAAAACCAGGCCGCCACGTTGATTATAACTACCACACAACCCATAACACACCGACAGTTGTCGAAACACCACGCACATAACGATAATAATAATTGACACTTTGCAAATTGTCGTTATATCGCGTGTAACACAACATCGCTAATCATCTGACCACGCACGCCGGTTCCGATCGCTATACGAATACGACCAGCTGACTATCTGTCAAATCGCGCGACAACCATTGACATTTCTCGGGGGCGCGGGGAGCTGCCAGTCACTGTCAAAGGTGGCTACACTGTGAAAAAAGCCAGTGAAACGCCCGCAAATCGTCGTTATATCACGTGTAATACAATACAATACATCGCTTGAACAGCTGTACCACACCACGCCGGTTCCGATCGTGACACGAACACGATCAGCTGACTAGCTGTCAAATAGCGTGACAGCCAATTATATTTCACGCCTGCCTCAGGCAAAGGTGGCTACACTGTGAATAAAGCCAGTGAAACATCCGCAAATTGTTGTAATATTACGTGTAATACAATACAATACAATACATTCCTAGACCATCTGACTACACCACGCCGGTTTCGATCGCGACACGAACACGATCAGCTGACTAGCTGTCAAATCGTGGGGGCGCCGGCGAGCCGCTTGCCACAGACGATCGTTGCAAAGCACCCACTGTACAACACGGCATTCATACAAATAAATAAACAAATATAAATAATTATCTGCAAAACCAATTAAGATTAAAACTCTAATTAAATTATTTATTCACTAGCGACACCTATGGTCAATTTAGATTAAAACCGTAATTAAATTATTTACTCACTAGCGACACCTATGGTCAATTTAGATTAAAACCTTAATTAAATTATTTATACACTAGCGACATCTATGGTCAATTAAGATCAAAACCTTAAATTAAATTATTTATTCACTAGCGACATCTATGGTCACAATTAAAAATCTTTACCGCAAAAAATCGTAAGAAGTAAACGTCACCGGGAACGAACCGCCGACATACATAGTTCGCACTATGAACAGCTGACATACATGCGCGTGACTACCTGCCCCCATACGCGAGAGACGTAACATCATTACATGCACAGCTGATTCTTAGACCAGCTGACCACAACAAACGACACATCGTGGATTATCTGCTGATATGAATGTCCATTTACTTTATCTGTCATTATAAATGCTATTCTTCATGTTTATGTATGAATGTATTTATGTCTATGTTTAATTGGTATTTTGTTTTTTTCTTTTTTGTGTTATATTTTTTTGACCAGTGTGGCACTTTAGGCTTTAGCGCTACAGGAATTCCTGTTAAGCCACAATGGTCTGTTTAAAATAAATAAATAAATAAATGAATGACAATGAGCAACGAAAAGCCACAGCAACAAATTATGGATCCAATAAACAGAATAAAAGTGGAAATGGACATGCTCGTGGAGTTTGTGTCAAACGCCAAAAACACGAAGGAAAACATTAAAACCCAAATTAGCCTAGTACGCAGATTAGTGACAAGCCTAGCCGAGGAAGAGCAGAAAAAGAATAAAATCAACAAAACTGCATCTAAAGCTTCCGACGCGAGCACGGCGACAGAGACGACAGAGAAAAACACTCAGACCGAGACCGAAGAGTGGAAGACCCAACGGAAACAGCAGCGGAAGCAAAAGTGGAAGCCCCAGAAGCCGCTACAGAAGCAACAGGAACAGGAGCAAGCGCAACAGGAAGAAAAACAGCAGCAGCGCCCACAGCCGTATCCATATCCACAGCCGCAGACGCAGCAGCAACGACAACAACAAAACAAGGTCCAGCAGAAAAAACCCAAACTGACTATACCGCGCCCAAAAACCGAAGCGATAACACTGAAGCGAAGCGAAAGTAATAACAACACGTACGCGGATATTCTCAAAAAAATAAGAACCACCGTAGACATCGCTGCAACTGGATGCCAGGTGGACCGCATCAGAAAAACCCGGAACGGTATGATCCTAATGGAACTGGAAAGGAACGGCGGCAACCCCACAACGCTAGCAGACGCCATTAAAACAGCACTAGGTGACGACACAACGGTCAGGAGATTAACGACGATGGTGAAGATAGAGGTGCGGGACCTGGATGAAGGAGAAGAGCGCCAAGATGTGATGGACGCCCTCAAACCAGTACTGGGAACGCTTACAGTCGAGGAGGCTGAAGTGGTCAGCCTATTCAACACTTACAACGGAACAAGAGTCGCAGTTGTAAAGATGGCAAGCGACAAAGCACGTACAATCCTAAAAAAAGGTAAGCTTCGCGTAGGATGGGTAAACTGCCGCGTACGACAGCACATAGAAGCGGTCCGCTGTTACAAGTGCCAGGAGTACGGACACTTGGCAGCCACCTGCAGCGGAAGTGACAGGTCCCAACTGTGTCGCCGATGTGGTAAAGGAGGCCACATAGCGGCCAAATGCGAGAACAGTCTGTGCTGCATTGTCTGCAAAGACCGCGGCACGGACACACAGCACATGGCAGGGACACCCAAGTGTCCTGCATACAAAACCGAACTGGAGAGACAGAGGAAGGGGAAGACACAAACATAATGGCTGCAAATGGAAAAATAAGAGTCCTCCAGGTAAACCTTAACCATTGCAGGGCTGCGCAGGACCTCCTCCTGCAGACCATCTATGAGAAAAAAATTGACATCACAATAATAAGCGAACAACATCGCCCATTAAATGGAGATTGGTTCGCCGACACAACCCAGCGCTCGGCGATCTACATCTCACGCGGAAGCGGGATAATCACAGAGGCAGGAACACCACAGGTAGGTGCAGTCTGGGTTCGGGTGCGGGGCGTGCGGTTCTACAGCTGTTACTGTTCGCCGAACGCCTCGGTCTCGGACTTCGTACTGTTTTTGCACGAATTGGAGGCGAGCGTCAGCAGGAGCACAGGACGAGTGGTCGTTGCCGGAGACTTCAATGCAAAGTCTACAGAGTGGGAATCACCTATCACCGATGAGCGCGGTCGCCTACTAGCTGACACAATGGCCAGACTAAACCTGCATGTCCTGAACACCGGAAGTGCAAATACCTTCGTCAGAGGAAGCACTGGCTCCATAGTCGACGTCGCTTTCGCGGACGAGGACACCATTGGCCGCATTACCAACTGGGAGGTGCTCAGCGACACAACACTAAGCGACCACCAATACATCTCATACGAGCTAAGAGACACAAGAACGACCGATTCGACCCCGCATAAGACCGAGCCGACAAGGTGGGCCGTCAGCAAGCTAGACACTAAAACGTGCGAAGAGACGCTCAAGTTCGAGTGTGGCCGTATTCAAGATACCACAACTGGAACAGAACTTTGCAAAGAGACAACGGCAGCGATCACTCGGGCTTGCGAGGCCTCGATGCCGAAGAAGGGTGGAGTGGGACGGAAACCACAATATTGGTGGAACGACGAAATTGCAGAGCTGCGAAGAACCTGCACAAGAAAACGAAGAGAGCACTGTCGGACTGAACGAAGACACAGATCAGGCCACGAAGACGACCAAACGGCCATCGAAACCGCAAGCGAAGCCCACAAAGAAGCAAGAAGAGCAGTCACCTACGCAATCAGGAGGAGTAAAAAGTTGATGTGGGAACAACTCATAGCGACGGTGGACCTGGACCCATGGGGCCAAGCGTATCGTATGGTCCGTGGTAAGCTGTCCGGCCACCGCCAAATTCCCTTCTTAAACAGAGATGGAAATTTGGAAACGATAGTTTCACACCTTTTCCCTACACACAAAGAGACGACACCACAAGCGTGGATCATAGAGCCCGAAGACATCCCAGAGTTTACACTGGGTGAACTATACTCGGCAACAAAACGGCTGTCCACTGACAAATCACCTGGACCTGACGGAATACCGAATGAAATTCTCCGCATATCGGCTAAAGTCTGCCCGAAAACATTGCTGCGGACATTCAACAGCTGCCTCAAGAGCGGAGAATTCCCAAAAATATGGAAAAGGCAGAAACTCGTGCTCATACCCAAGGGCAACAAACCACCGGAGGAGCCGTCGTCATACCGGCCACTGTGCATGTTGGACGGATTGGGCAAACTCCTCGAGCGCCTCATATTACAGAGAGTAGCGAAGACGACGGAGACGGAAGGCGGGTTATGTTCGCAGCAATACGGGTTCAGACCCGGTCGGTCCACGGTAGACGCAATAGCCGAGGTCATAAAGACAATAAAAGACGCTCATAGTGGAACATTAAAAACGAGCAGTCACTGCATAATGGTGACACTGGACGTTAAAAATGCTTTCAATTCTGCCAGATGGGATAAAATAATGTCGGCTCTATCGGAGCTCGGTGGAATACCAGACTACCTTGTAAGAATAATAGGAAGTTACCTGTCGGAGAGGGTTCTGATCACAAGACTGGCAGAACGCAAGATCTCCTCTGGTGTTCCACAGGGCTCTGTCATGGGACCAACATTATGGAACATAATGTACGACTCACTTCTTAAATTAAGACTTCCAGGAGGAGCGAAGCTGGTGGGTTTTGCAGACGACGTAGCTATCATTGTTGTGGCTAGGAAAATAACGGACCTCGAGACCGCCACAAACGACACTCTCGACCTGGTGAACGACTGGATGACGGAAGCCGGACTACAGCTTGCACCACAAAAAACCGAGGCGGTTTTGTTCACCAGAAAAAGAAAAATCGAACCCCCGAAAATCACCATTTCGGGATACGACGTGAGACTAAAAAGGTATTTGACTTATCTTGGAATAATTCTAGATGACAAATTAACCTTTAAGAAACAAGCTGAGCATGCCGCGGAGAAAGCGGCAAGAGCTGTCAACAACATCGGACGACTAATGCCCAACATCGGAGGGCCCAAACCATGCCGAAGAAAACTACTCAACAGCGTAGTGCACTCGGTGATCCTATACGGTGCACCAATATGGGCGCCCAGCATGGCAGTGGAGAGAACCAGGAAATACCTCGCAAGAGTACAACGCAGGGGCGTACTGAGAATCGTATCGGCATATACAACAGTATCCGAGTGCGCAGTACTGGTTATTGCTGGAGTACCACCCATCGACCTACTGGCACATGAAAGAAAGAAGGTATACGAGGGAAGAAAGGAGGGAACGAAAAAAGTAAGAGCGACGGCACGGGCGGAGCTCATGACGGAATGGCAGGTCCGCTGGGACGGCGCAGACAAAGGTAGATGGACACATCGACTGATCCCATCAATCGCAGCCTGGACAAGGAGGAAAAGCGCAAAACCGGACTACCACACAACCCAGCTACTAACCAGCCATGGGTGTTTCGGAGCATTCCTCAACCGCATCGGAAAGGAAACGACAGCAGAATGTCACCACTGTGCATCAATCAGAGATGACGCAGAACATACACTCCTCGTATGCCCTGCATGGGAATCTGAAAGAGCGACACTCGAAGAAAGCACCCCGGTCAACACTGAAGACATAGCACAGAACATCACTAAAGACGTAGCCTCTTGGGAAGCATTCGCAGAGTTCGCAAGGAGCGTCATGAAGCAGAAGGAGGAGGCCGAACGGCTAAGGAAAGCGGAAAGACTTATAGAAGGAAATGAATAGATGTCAACCCATAGATATAGATATACTATTACCAGCCTATGATTAATACTGCAAATGAATGTTTTTCAGGAAACAGAAACCAAGCGGGTCAACTAGATGAACTGGAAAGGAGGGATCCGCACAAAAAGGAGAAGCCAACAAGGACGAAATCAGCCCCTGCGGAAGCAATCCACCAACGAGTGGGGTCCCCAAAGGGGTGAGGTGAGTCGGGGGAGTTTTTTAGTCAGTAAAAATCTGACACTTCCCTCTAGTGCGGACTAGAGGGAGTCTTATTGAAGATTTTCTCCTCCCACGCATAGGAAAAAAAAAAAAAAAAAAAAAAAAGGTATTGTGAGGTAAGCATGTTTTGTAGATATTTTGGCAATGTCTAATTCTTTAATTTCGTTGATGGTTAGGCTCAGATGGGTGAGGTTTGGTAGGATAAGAACTTTTTGTGGATATTTTGGCAATGTCGAATTCTCTGACTTCGGTGATGGTTAGGTTAGGTTGGGTTAGGTATTGTGAGGTAAGCACGTTTTGTGGATATTTTGTCAAGCCTAATTCTTTGATTTCGGTGATGGTTAGATTCAGATGGGTGAGGTTTGGTAGGATAAGAACTTTTTGTGGATATTTTGGCAATGTCGAATTCTCTGACTTCGGTGATGGTTAGGTTAGGTTGGATAAGGTATAGTGAGGTAAGCACGTTTTGTGGATATTTTGGCAATGTCCATTTCCTCGATTTCGGTGATGGTTAGGTTCAGATGGGTGAGGTTTGGTGGGGTATGAACTTTTTGTGGATATTTTGGCAATGTTGAATTCTCTGACTTCGGTGATGGTTAGGTTAGGTTGGTTTAGGTATTGTGAAGTAAGCACGTTTTGTGGATATTTTCGCAATATCCAATTCTTTGATTTCGGTAATGGTTAGGTTCAGATGGGTGAGGTTCTGTAGGATAAGAACTTTTTGTGGATATTTTGGCAATGTCGAATTCTCTGACTTCGGTGATGGTTAGGTTAGGTTGGATAAGGTATTGTGAGGTAAGCACGTTTTGTGGATATTTTATTAATGTCCAATTCTTTGATTTCGGTGAGGGTTAGGTTCATATGGGTGAGGTTTGGTAGGATAAGAACTTTTTGTGGATATTTTGGCAATGTCAAATTCTCTGACTTCGGTGATGGTTAGGTTAGGTTGGGTTAGGTATTGTGAGGTAAGCACGTTTTGTGGATATTTTCGCTATGTCCCATTCTTTGATTTCGGTGATGGTTAGGTTCAGATGGGTGAGGTTTTGTAGGATAAGAACTTTTTGTGGATATTTTGGCAATGTCGAATTCTCTGACTTCGGTGATGGTTAGGTTAGGTTGGGTTAGGTATTGTAAGGTAAGCACGTTTTGTGGATATTTTGTCAAGCCTAATTCTTTGATTTCGGTGATGGTTAGGTTCAGATGGGTGAGGTTTGGTAGGATAAGAACTTTTTGTGGATATTTTGGCAATGTCGAATTCTCTGACTTCGGTGATGGTAAGGTTAGGTTGGGTTAGGTATTGTGAGGTAAGCACGTTTTGTGGATTATTTATCAATGTCCATTTCTTTGATTTCGGTGATGGTTAGGTTCAGATGGGTGAGGTTTGGTGGGGTATGAACTTTTTGTGGATATTTTGGCAATGTTGAATTCTCTGACTTCGGTGATGGTTAGGTTAGGTTGGGTTAGGTATTGTGAGGTAAGCACGTTTTGTGGATATTTTATCATTGTTCAATTCTTTGATTTCGGTGATGGTTAGGTTCAGATAAGTGAGGTTTAGTAGGATAAGAACTCTTTGTGGATATTTTGGCAATGTCGAATTCTCTGACTTCGGTGATGATAAGGTTAGGTTGGTTTAGGTATTGTGAGGTAAGCACGTTTTGTGGATATTTTCGCAATGTCCAATTCTTTGATTTCGGTGATGGTTAGGTTCAGATGGGTGAGGTTCTGTAGGATAAGAACTTTTTGTGGATATTTTGGCAATGTCGAATTCTCTGACTTCGGTAATGGTTAGGTTAGGTTGGGTTAGGTATTGTGAGGTAAGCACGTTTTGTGGATATTTTGTCAAGCCTAATTCTTTGATTTCGGTGATGGTTAGATTCAGATGGGTGAGGTTTGGTAGGATAAGAACTTTTTGTGGATATTTTGGCAATGTCGAATTCTCTGACTTCGGTGATGGTTAGGTTAGGTTGGATAAGGTATAGTGAGGTAAGCACGTTTTGTGGATATTTTGGCAATGTCCATTTCCTCGATTTCGGTAATGGTTAGGTTCAGATGGGTGAGGTTTGGTGGGGTATGAACTTTTTGTGGATATTTTGGCAATGTTGAATTCTCTGACTTCGGTGATGGTTAGGTTAGGTTAGGTTAGGTATTGTGAGGAAGGCACGTTTTGTGGAGATTTTGGCAATGTCGAATTCTCTGACTTCGGTGATGATAAGGTTAGGTTGGTTTAGGTATTGTGAGGTAAGCACGTTTTGTGGATATTTTCGCAATGTCCAATTCTTTGATTTCGGTGATGGTTAGGTTCAGATGGGTGAGGTTCTGTAGGATAAGAACTTTTTGTGGATATTTTGGCAATGTCGAATTCTCTGACTTCGGTGATGGTTAGGTTAGGTTGGGTTAGGTATTGTGAGGTAAGCACGTTTCGTGGATATTTTGGCAATGTCTAATTCTTTAATTTCGTTGATGGTTAGGCTCAGATGGGTGAGGTTTGGTAGGATAAGAACTTTTTGTGGATATTTTGGCAATGTCGAATTCTCTGACTTTGGTGATTGTTAGGTTAGGTTGGGTTAGGTATTGTGAGGTAAGCACGTTTTGTGGATATTTTATCATTGTTCAATTCTTTGATTTCGGTGATGGTTAGGTTCAGATAAGTGAGGTTTAGTAGGATAAGAACTCTTTGTGGATATTTTGGCAATGTCGAATTCTCTGACTTCGGTGATGATAAGGTTAGGTTGGTTTAGGTATTGTGAGGTAAGCACGTTTTGTGGATATTTTAGCAATGTCGAATTCTCTGACTTCGGTGATGGTTAGGTTAGGTTGGATAAGGTATAGTGAGGTAAGCACGTTTTGTGGGTATTTTGGCAATGTCCATTTCTTCGATTTCGGTGATGGTTAGGTTCAGATGTGTGAGGTTTGGTGGGGTATGAACTTTTTGTGGATATTTTGGCAATGTTGAATTCTCTGACTTCGGTGATGGTTAGGTTAGGTTGGTTTAGGTATTGTAAAGTAAGCACGTTTTGTGGATATTTTCGCAATATCCAATTCTTTGATTTCGGTAATGGTTAGGTTCAGATGGGTGAGGTTCTGTAGGATAAGAACTTTTTGTGGATATTTTGGCAATGTCGAATTCTCTGACTTCGGTGATGGTTAGGTTAGGTTGGATAAGGTATTGTGAGGTAAGCACGTTTTGTGGATATTTTGGCAATGTCCATTTCCTCGATTTCGGTGATGGTTAGGTTCAGATGGGTGAGGTTTGGTGGGGTATGAACTTTTTGTGGATATTTTGGCAATGTTGAATTCTCTGACTTCGGTGATGGTTAGGTTAGGTTGGTTTAGGTATTGTGAAGTAAGCACGTTTTGTGGATATTTTCGCAATATCCAATTCTTTGATTTCGGTAATGGTTAGGTTCAGATGGGTGAGGTTCTGTAGGATAAGAACTTTTTGTGGATATTTTGGCAATGTCGAATTCTCTGACTTCGGTGATGGTTAGGTTAGGTTGGATAAGGTATTGTGAGGTAAGCACGTTTTGTGGATATTTTATTAATGTCCAATTCTTTGATTTCGGTGAGGGTTAGGTTCATATGGGTGAGGTTTGGTAGGATAAGAACTTTTTGTGGATATTTTGGCAATGTCAAATTCTCTGACTTCGGTGATGGTTAGGTTAGGTTGGGTTAGGTATTGTGAGGTAAGCACGTTTTGTGGATATTTTCGCTATGTGTTATTCTTTGATTTCGGTGATGGTTAGGTTCAGATGGGTGAGGTTTTGTAGGATAAGAACTTTTTGTGGATATTTTGGCAATGTCGAATTCTCTGACTTCGGTGATGGTTAGGTTAGGTTGGGTTAGGTATTGTAAGGTAAGCACGTTTTGTGGATATTTTGTCAAGCCTAATTCTTTGATTTCGGTGATGGTTAGGTTCAGATGGGTGAGGTTTGGTAGGATAAGAACTTTTTGTGGATATTTTGGCAATGTCGAATTCTCTGACTTCGGTGATGGTAAGGTTAGGTTGGGTTAGGTATTGTGAGGTAAGCACGTTTTGTGGATTATTTATCAATGTCCATTTCTTTGATTTCGGTGATGGTTAGGTTCAGATGGGTGAGGTTTGGTGGGGTATGAACTTTTTGTGGATATTTTGGCAATGTTGAATTCTCTGACTTCGGTGATGGTTAGGTTAGGTTGGGTTAGGTATTGTGAGGTAAGCACGTTTTGTGGATATTTTATCATTGTTCAATTCTTTGATTTCGGTGATGGTTAGGTTCAGATAAGTGAGGTTTAGTAGGATAAGAACTCTTTGTGGATATTTTGGCAATGTCGAATTCTCTGACTTCGGTGATGATAAGGTTAGGTTGGTTTAGGTATTGTGAGGTAAGCACGTTTTGTGGATATTTTCGCAATGTCCAATTCTTTGATTTCGGTGATGGTTAGGTTCAGATGGGTGAGGTTCTGTAGGATAAGAACTTTTTGTGGATATTTTGGCAATGTCGAATTCTCTGACTTCGGTAATGGTTAGGTTAGGTTGGGTTAGGTATTGTGAGGTAAGCACGTTTTGTGGATATTTTGTCAAGCCTAATTCTTTGATTTCGGTGATGGTTAGATTCAGATGGGTGAGGTTTGGTAGGATAAGAACTTTTTGTGGATATTTTGGCAATGTCGAATTCTCTGACTTCGGTGATGGTTAGGTTAGGTTGGATAAGGTATAGTGAGGTAAGCACGTTTTGTGGATATTTTGGCAATGTCCATTTCCTCGATTTCGGTAATGGTTAGGTTCAGATGGGTGAGGTTTGGTGGGGTATGAACTTTTTGTGGATATTTTGGCAATGTTGAATTCTCTGACTTCGGTGATGGTTAGGTTAGGTTAGGTTAGGTATTGTGAGGAAGGCACGTTTTGTGGAGATTTTGGCAATGTCGAATTCTTTAATTTCGGTGATGGTTAGGTTCAGATGGGTGAGGTTTGGTAGGATAAGAACTTTTTGTGGATATTTTGGCATTGTCGAATTCTCTGACTTCGGTGATGGTTAGGTTAGGTTGGGTTAGGTATTGTGAGGTAAGCATGTTTTGTAGATATTTTGGCAATGTCTAATTCTTTAATTTCGTTGATGGTTAGGCTCAGATGGGTGAGGTTTGGTAGGATAAGAACTTTTTGTGGATATTTTGGCAATGTCGAATTCTCTGACTTCGGTGATGGTTAGGTTAGGTTGGATAAGGTATAGTGAGGTAAGCACGTTTTGTGGGTATTTTGGCAATGTCCATTTCTTCGATTTCGGTGATGGTTAGGTTCAGATGGGTGAGGTTTGGTGGGGTATGAACTTTTTGTGGATATTTTGGCAATGTTGAATTCTCTGACTTCGGTGATGGTTAGGTTAGGTTGGTTTAGGTATTGTGAAGTAAGCACGTTTTGTGGATATTTTCGCAATATCCAATTCTTTGATTTCGGTAATGGTTAGGTTCAGATGGGTGAGGTTCTGTAGGATAAGAACTTTTTGTGGATATTTTGGCAATGTCGAATTCTCTGACTTCGGTGATGGTTAGGTTAGGTTGGATAAGGTATTGTGAGGTAAGCACGTTTTGTGGATATTTTATTAATGTCCAATTCTTTGATTTCGGTGAGGGTTAGGTTCATATGGGTGAGGTTTGGTAGGATAAGAACTTTTTGTGGATATTTTGGCAATGTCAAATTCTCTGACTTCGGTGATGGTTAGGTTAGGTTGGGTTAGGTATTGTGAGGTAAGCACGTTTTGTGGATATTTTCGCTATGTCCCATTCTTTGATTTCGGTGATGGTTAGGTTCAGATGGGTGAGGTTTTGTAGGATAAGAACTTTTTGTGGATATTTTGGCAATGTCGAATTCTCTGACTTCGGTGATGGTTAGGTTAGGTTGGGTTAGGTATTGTAAGGTAAGCACGTTTTGTGGATATTTTGTCAAGCCTAATTCTTTGATTTCGGTGATGGTTAGGTTCAGATGGGTGAGGTTTGGTAGGATAAGAACTTTTTGTGGATATTTTGGCAATGTCGAATTCTCTGACTTCGGTGATGGTAAGGTTAGGTTGGGTTAGGAATTGTGAGGTAAGCACGTTTTGTGGATTATTTATCAATGTCCATTTCTTTGATTTCGGTGATGGTTAGGTTCAGATGGGTGAGGTTTGGTGGGGTATGAACTTTTTGTGGATATTTTGGCAATGTTGAATTCTCTGACTTCGGTGATGGTTAGGTTAGGTTGGGTTAGGTATTGTGAGGTAAGCACGTTTTGTGGATATTTTATCATTGTTCAATTCTTTGATTTCGGTGATGGTTAGGTTCAGATAAGTGAGGTTTAGTAGGATAAGAACTCTTTGTGGATATTTTGGCAATGTCGAATTCTCTGACTTCGGTGATGATAAGGTTAGGTTGGTTTAGGTATTGTGAGGTAAGCACGTTTTGTGGATATTTTCGCAATGTCCAATTCTTTGATTTCGGTGATGGTTAGGTTCAGATGGGTGAGGTTCTGTAGGATAAGAACTTTTTGTGGATATTTTGGCAATGTCGAATTCTCTGACTTCGGTGATGGTTAGGTTAGGTTGGGTTAGGTATTGTGAGGTAAGCACGTTTCGTGGATATTTTGGCAATGTCTAATTCTTTAATTTCGTTGATGGTTAGGCTCAGATGGGTGAGGTTTGGTAGGATAAGAACTTTTTGTGGATATTTTGGCAATGTCGAATTCTCTGACTTTGGTGATTGTTAGGTTAGGTTGGGTTAGGTATTGTGAGGTAAGCACGTTTTGTGGATATTTTATCATTGTTCAATTCTTTGATTTCGGTGATGGTTAGGTTCAGATAAGTGAGGTTTAGTAGGATAAGAACTCTTTGTGGATATTTTGGCAATGTCGAATTCTCTGACTTCGGTGATGATAAGGTTAGGTTGGTTTAGGTATTGTGAGGTAAGCACGTTTTGTGGATATTTTAGCAATGTCGAATTCTCTGACTTCGGTGATGGTTAGGTTAGGTTGGATAAGGTATAGTGAGGTAAGCACGTTTTGTGGGTATTTTGGCAATGTCCATTTCTTCGATTTCGGTGATGGTTAGGTTCAGATGTGTGAGGTTTGGTGGGGTATGAACTTTTTGTGGATATTTTGGCAATGTTGAATTCTCTGACTTCGGTGATGGTTAGGTTAGGTTGGTTTAGGTATTGTGAAGTAAGCACGTTTTGTGGATATTTTCGCAATATCCAATTCTTTGATTTCGGTAATGGTTAGGTTCAGATGGGTGAGGTTCTGTAGGATAAGAACTTTTTGTGGATATTTTGGCAATGTCGAATTCTCTGACTTCGGTGATGGTTAGGTTAGGTTGGATAAGGTATTGTGAGGTAAGCACGTTTTGTGGATATTTTATTAATGTCCAATTCTTTGATTTCGGTGAGGGTTAGGTTCATATGGGTGAGGTTTGGTAGGATAAGAACTTTTTGTGGATATTTTGGCAATGTCAAATTCTCTGACTTCGGTGATGGTTAGGTTAGGTTGGGTTAGGTATTGTGAGGTAAGCACGTTTTGTGGATATTTTCGCTATGTCCCATTCTTTGATTTCGGTGATGGTTAGGTTCAGATGGGTGAGGTTTGGTAGGATAAGAACTTTTTGTGGATATTTTGGCAATGTCGAATTCTCTGACTTCGGTGATGGTTAGGTTAGGTTGGGTTAGGTATTGTGAGGTAAGCACGTTTTGTGGATTATTTATCAATATCCAATTCTTTGATTTCGGTGATGGTTAGGTTCAGATGGGTGAGGTTCTGTAGGATAAGAACTATTTGTGGATATTTTGGCAATGTCGAATTCTCTGACTTCGGTGATGGTTAGGTTAGGTTGGATAAGGTATTGTGAGGTAAGCACGTTTTGTGGATATTTTATTAATGTCCAATTCTTTGATTTCGGTGAGGGTTAGGTTCATATGGGTGAGGTTTGGTAGGATAAGAACTTTTTGTGGATATTTTGGCAATGTCAAATTCTCTGACTTTGGTGATGGTTAGGTTAGGTTGGGTTAGGTATTGTGAGGTAAGCACGTTTTGTGGATATTTTCGCTATGTCCCATTCTTTGATTTCGGTGATGGTTAGGTTCAGATGGGTGAGGTTTGGTAGGATAAGAACTTTTTGTGGATATTTTGGCAATGTCGAATTCTCTGACTTCGGTGATGGTTAGGTTAGGTTGGGTTAGGTATTGTGAGGTAAGCACGTTTTGTGGATTATTTATCAATATCCAATTCTTTGATTTCGGTGATGGTTAGGTTCAGATGGGTGAGGTTTTGTAGGATAAGAACTTTTTGTGGATATTTTGGCAATGTCGAATTCTCTGACTTCGGTGATGGTTAGGTTAGGTTGGGTTAGGTATTGTAAGGTAAGCACGTTTTGTGGATATTTTGTCAAGCCTAATTCTTTGATTTCGGTGATGGTTAGGTTCAGATGGGTGAGGTTTGGTAGGATAAGAACTTTTTGTGGATATTTTGGCATTGTCGAATTCTCTGACTTCGGTGATGGTTAGGTTAGGTTGGGTTAGGTACTGTGAGGTAAGCATGTTTTGTAGATATTTTGGCAATGTCTAATTCTTTAATTTCGTTGATGGTTAGGCTCAGATGGGTGAGGTTTGGTAGGATAAGAACTTTTTGTGGATATTTTGGCAATATCGAATTCTCTGACTTCGGTGATGGTAAGGTTAGGTTGGGTTAGGTATTGTGAGGTAAGCACGTTTTGTGGATTATTTATCAATGTCCATTTCTTTGATTTCGGTGATGGTTAGGTTCAGATAAGTGAGGTTTAGTAGGATAAGAACTCTTTGTGGATATTTTGGCAATGTCGAATTCTCTGACTTCGGTGATGATAAGGTTAGGTTGGTTTAGGTATTGTGAGGTAAGCACGTTTTGTGGATATTTTCGCAATGTCCAATTCTTTGATTTCGGTGATGGTTAGGTTCAGATGGGTGAGGTTCTGTAGGATAAGAACTTTTTGTGGATATTTTGGCAATGTCGAATTCTCTGACTTCGGTGATGGTTAGGTTAGGTTGGGTTAGGTATTGTGAGGTAAGCACGTTTCGTGGATATTTTGGCAATGCCTAATTCTTTAATTTCGGTGATGGTTAGGTTCAGATGGGTGAGGTTTGGTAGGATAAGAACTTTTTGTGGATATTGTGGCATTGTCGAATTCTCTGACTTCGGTGATGGTTAGGTTAGGTTGGGTTAGGTATTGAGAGGTAAGCACGTTTTGTGGATATTTTGGCAATGTCCAATTCTTTGATTTCGGTGATGGTTAGGTTCAGATGGGTGAGGTTTTGTAGTATAAGAACTTTTTGTGGATATTTTGGCAATGTCAAATTCTCCGACTTCGGTGATGGTTAGGTAAGGTTAGGTTAGGTATTGTGAGGTAAGCACGTTTTGTGGATATTTTCGCAATGTCGAATTCTTTGATTTCGGTGATGGTTAGGTTCAGATGGGTGAGGTTTGGTAGGATAAGAACTTTTTGTGGATATTTTGCCAATGTCGAATTCTCTGACTTCGGTGATGGTTAGGTTAGGTTGGATAAGGTATAGTGAGGTAAGCACGTTTTGTGGGTATTTTGGCAATGTCCATTTCTTCGATTTCGGTGATGGTTAGGTTCAGATGGGTGAGGTTTGGTGGGGTATGAACTTTTTGTGGATATTTTGGCAATGTTGAATTCTCTGACTTCGGTGATGGTTAGGTTAGGTTAGGTTAGGTATTGTGAGGTAAGCACGTTTTGTGGAGATTTTGGCAATGTCGAATTCATTAATTTCGGTGATGGTTAGGTTCAGATGGGTGAGGTTTGGTAGGATAAGAACTTTTTGTGGATATTTTGGCATTGTCGAATTCTCTGACTTCGGTGATGGTTAGGTTAGGTTGGGTTAGGTACTGTGAGGTAAGCATGTTTTGTAGATATTTTGGCAATGTCTAATTCTTTAATTTCGTTGATGGTTAGGCTCAGATGGGTGAGGTTTGGTAGGATAAGAACTTTTTGTGGATATTTTGGCAATGTCGAATTCTCTGACTTTGGTGATTGTTAGGTTAGGTTGGGTTAGGTATTGTGAGGTAAGCACGTTTTGTGGATATTTTATCATTGTTCAATTCTTTGATTTCGGTGATGGTTAGGTTCAGATAAGTGAGGTTTAGTAGGATAAGAACTCTTTGTGGATATTTTGGCAATGTCGAATTCTCTGACTTCGGTGATGATAAGGTTAGGTTGGTTTAGGTATTGTGAGGTAAGCACGTTTTGTGGATAATTTCGCAATGTCCAATTCTTTGATTTCGGTGATGGTTAGGTTCAGATGGGTGAGGTTCTGTAGGATAAGAACTTTTTGTGGATATTTTGGCAATGTCGAATTCTCTGACTTCGGTAATGGTTAGGTTAGGTTGGGTTAGGTATTGTGAGGTAAGCACGTTTTGTGGATATTTTGTCAAGCCTAATTCTTTGATTTCGGTGATGGTTAGATTCAGATGGGTGAGGTTTGGTAGGATAAGAACTTTTTGTGGATATTTTGGCAATGTCGAATTCTCTGACTTCGGTGATGGTTAGGTTAGGTTGGATAAGGTATAGTGAGGTAAGCACGTTTTGTGGATATTTTGGCAATGTCCATTTCCTCGATTTCGGTGATGGTTAGGTTCAGATGGGTGAGGTTTGGTGGGGTATGAACTTTTTGTGGATATTTTGGCAATGTTGAATTCTCTGACTTCGGTGATGGTTAGGTTAGGTTAGGTTAGGTATTGTGAGGAAGGCACGTTTTGTGGAGATTTTGGCAATGTCGAAATTCTTTAATTTCGGTGATGGTTAGGTTCAGATGGGTGAGGTTTGGTAGGATAAGAACTTTTTGTGGATATTTTGGCATTGTCGAATTCTCTGACTTCGGTGATGGTTAGGTTAGGTTAGGTTAGGTATTGTGAGGTAAGCATGTTTTGTAGATATTTTGGCAATGTCTAATTCTTTAACTTCGTTGATGGTTAGGCTCAGATGGGTGAGGTTTGGTAGGATAAGAACTTTTTGTGGATATTTTGGCAATGTCGAATTCTCTGACTTCGGTGATGGTTAGGTTAGGTTGGATAAGGTATAGTGAGGTAAGCACGTTTTGTGGGTATTTTGGCAATGTCCATTTCTTCGATTTCGGTGATGGTTAGGTTCAGATGGGTGAGGTTTGGTGGGGTATGAACTTTTTGTGGATATTTTGGCAATGTTGAATTCTCTGACTTCGGTGATGGTTAGGTTAGGTTGGTTTAGGTATTGTGAAGTAAGCACGTTTTGTGGATATTTTCGCAATATCCAATTCTTTGATTTCGGTAATGGTTAGGTTCAGATGGGTGAGGTTCTGTAGGATAAGAACTTTTTGTGGATATTTTGGCAATGTCGAATTCTCTGACTTCGGTGATGGTTAGGTTAGGTTGGATAAGGTATTGTGAGGTAAGCACGTTTTGTGGATATTTTATTAATGTCCAATTCTTTGATTTCGGTGAGGGTTAGGTTCATATGGGTGAGGTTTGGTAGGATAAGAACTTTTTGTGGATATTTTGGCAATGTCGAATTCTCTGACTTCGGTGATGGTTAGGTTAGGTTGGGTTAGGTATTGTAAGGTAAGCACGTTTTGTGGATATTTTTTAAGCCTAATTCTTTGATTTCGGTGATGGTTAGGTTCAGATGGGTGAGGTTTGGTAGGATAAGAACTTTTTGTGGATATTTTGGCAATGTCGAATTCTCTGACTTCGGTGATAGTAAGGTTAGGTTGGGTTAGGTATTGTGAGGTAAGCACGTTTTGTGGATTATTTATCAATGTCCATTTCTTTGATTTCGGTGATGGTTAGGTTCAGATGGGTGAGGTTTGGTGGGGTATGAACTTTTTGTGGATATTTTGGCAATGTTGAATTCTCTGACTTCGGTGATGGTTAGGTTAGGTTGGGTTAGGTATTGTGAGGTAAGCACGTTTTGTGGATATTTTATCATTGTTCAATTCTTTGATTTCGGTGATGGTTAGGTTCAGATAAGTGAGGTTTAGTAGGATAAGAACTCTTTGTGGATATTTTGGCAATGTCGAATTCTCTGACTTCGGTGATGATAAGGTTAGGTTGGTTTAGGTATTGTGAGGTAAGCACGTTTTGTGGATATTTTCGCAATGTCCAATTCTTTGATTTCGGTGATGGTTAGGTTCAGATGGGTGAGGTTCTGTAGGATAAGAACTTTTTGTGGATATTTTGGCAATGTCGAATTCTCTGACTTCGGTGATGGTTAGGTTAGGTTGGGTTAGGTATTGTGAGGTAAGCACGTTTCGTGGATATTTTGGCAATGCCTAATTCTTTAATTTCGGTGATGGTTAGGTTCAGATGGGTGAGGTTTGGTAGGATAAGAACTTTTTGTGGATATTGTGGCATTGTCGAATTCTCTGACTTCGGTGATGGTTAGGTTAGGTTGGGTTAGGTATTGAGAGGTAAGCACGTTTTGTGGATATTTTGGCAATGTCCAATTCTTTGATTTCGGTGATGGTTAGGTTCAGATGGGTGAGGTTTTGTAGTATAAGAACTTTTTGTGGATATTTTGGCAATGTCAAATTCTCCGACTTCGGTGATGGTTAGGTAAGGTTAGGTTAGGTATTGTGAGGTAAGCACGTTTTGTGGATATTTTCGCAATGTCGAATTCTTTGATTTCGGTGATGGTTAGGTTCAGATGGGTGAGGTTTGGTAGGATAAGAACTTTTTGTGGATATTTTGGCAATGTCGAATTCTCTGACTTTGGTGATTGTTAGGTTAGGTTGGGTTAGGTATTGTGAGGTAAGCACGTTTTGTGGATATTTTATCATTGTTCAATTCTTTGATTTCGGTGATGGTTAGGTTCAGATAAGTGAGGTTTAGTAGGATAAGAACTCTTTGTGGATATTTTGGCAATGTCGAATTCTCTGACTTCGGTGATGATAAGGTTAGGTTGGTTTAGGTATTGTGAGGTAAGCACGTTTTGTGGATATTTTGGCAATGTCGAATTCTCTGACTTCGGTGATGGTTAGGTTAGGTTGGATAAGGTATAGTGAGGTAAGCACGTTTTGTGGGTATTTTGGCAATGTCCATTTCGTCGATTTCGGTGATGGTTAGGTTCAGATGTGTGAGGTTTGGTGGGGTATGAACTTTTTGTGGATATTTTGGCAATGTTGAATTCTCTGACTTCGGTGATGGTTAGGTTAGGTTGGTTTAGGTATTGTGAAGTAAGCACGTTTTGTGGATATTTTCGCAATATCCAATTCTTTGATTTCGGTAATGGTTAGGTTCAGATGGGTGAGGTTCTGTAGGATAAGAACTTTTTGTGGATATTTTGGCAATGTCGAATTCTCTGACTTCGGTGATGGTTAGGTTAGGTTGGATAAGGTATTGTGAGGTAAGCACGTTTTGTGGATATTTTATTAATGTCCAATTCTTTGATTTCGGTGAGGGTTAGGTTCATATGGGTGAGGTTTGGTAGGATAAGAACTTTTTGTGGATATTTTGGCAATGTCAAATTCTCTGACTTCGGTGATGGTTAGGTTAGGTTGGGTTAGGTATTGTGAGGTAAGCACGTTTTGTGGATATTTTCGCTATGTCCCATTCTTTGATTTCGGTGATGGTTAGGTTCAGATGGGTGAGGTTTGGTAGGATAAGAACTTTTTGTGGATATTTTGGCAATGTCGAATTCTCTGACTTCGGTGATGGTTAGGTTAGGTTGGGTTAGGTATTGTGAGGTAAGCACGTTTTGTGGATTATTTATCAATATCCAATTCTTTGATTTCGGTGATGGTTAGGTTCAGATGGGTGAGGTTCTGTAGGATAAGAACTTTTTGTGGATATTTTGGCAATGTCGAATTCTCTGACTTCGGTGATGGTTAGGTTAGGTTGGATAAGGTATTGTGAGGTAAGCACGTTTTGTGGATATTTTATTAATGTCCAATTCTTTGATTTCGGTGAGGGTTAGGTTCATATGGGTGAGGTTTGGTAGGATAAGAACTTTTTGTGGATATTTTGGCAATGTCAAATTCTCTGACTTCGGTGATGGTTAGGTTAGGTTGGGTTAGGTATTGTGAGGTAAGCACGTTTTGTGGATATTTTCGCTATGTCGAATTCTTTGATTTCGGTGATGGTTAGGTTCAGATGGGTGAGGTTTGGTAGGATAAGAACTTTTTGTGGATATTTTGCCAATGTCGAATTCTCTGACTTCGGTGATGGTTAGGTTAGGTTGGATAAGGTATAGTGAGGTAAGCACGTTTTGTGGGTATTTTGGCAATGTCCATTTCTTCGATTTCGGTGATGGTTAGGTTCAGATGGGTGAGGTTTGGTGGGGTATGAACTTTTTGTGGATATTTTGGCAATGTTGAATTCTCTGACTTCGGTGATGGTTAGGTTAGGTTAGGTTAGGTATTGTGAGGTAAGCACGTTTTGTGGAGATTTTGGCAATGTCGAATTCTTTAATTTCGGTGATGGTTAGGTTCAGATGGGTGAGGTTCGGTAGGATAAGAACTTTTTGTGGATATTTTGGCATTGTCGAATTCTCTGACTTCGGTGATGGTTAGGTTAGGTTGGGTTAGGTACTGTGAGGTAAGCATGTTTTGTAGATATTTTGGCAATGTCTAATTCTTTAATTTCGTTGATCGTTAGGCTCAGATGGGTGAGGTTTGGTAGGATAAGAACTTTTTGTGGATATTTTGGCAATGTCGAATTCTCTGACTTTGGTGATTGTTAGGTTAGGTTGGGTTAGGTATTGTGAGGTAAGCACGTTTTGTGGATATTTTATCATTGTTCAATTCTTTGATTTCGGTGATGGTTAGGTTCAGATAAGTGAGGTTTAGTAGGATAAGAACTCTTTGTGGATATTTTGGCAATGTCGAATTCTCTGACTTCGGTGATGATAAGGTTAGGTTGGTTTAGGTATTGTGAGGTAAGCACGTTTTGTGGATATTTTCGCAATGTCCAATTCTTTGATTTCGGTGATGGTTAGGTTCAGATGGGTGAGGTTCTGTAGGATAAGAACTTTTTGTGGATATTTTGGCAATGTCGAATTCTCTGACTTCGGTGATGGTTAGGTTAGGTTGGGTTAGGTATTGTGAGGTAAGCACGTTTCGTGGATATTTTGGCAATGCCTAATTCTTTAATTTCGGTGATGGTTAGGTTCAGATGGGTGAGGTTTGGTAGGATAAGAACTTTTTGTGGATATTGTGGCATTGTCGAATTCTCTGACTTCGGTGATGGTTAGGTTAGGTTGGGTTAGGTATTGAGAGGTAAGCACGTTTTGTGGATATTTTGGCAATGTCCAATTCTTTGATTTCGGTGATGGTTAGGTTCAGATGGGTGAGGTTTGGTGGGGTATGAACTTTTTGTGGATATTTTGGCAATGTTGAATTCTCTGACTTCGGTGATGGTTAGGTTAGGTTGGGTTAGGTATTGTGAGGTAAGCACGTTTTGTGGATATTTTATCATTGTTCAATTCTTTGATTTCGGTGATGGTTAGGTTCAGATAAGTGAGGTTTAGTAGGATAAGAACTCTTTGTGGATATTTTGGCAATGTCGAATTCTCTGACTTCGGTGATGATAAGGTTAGGTTGGTTTAGGTATTGTGAGGTAAGCACGTTTTGTGGATATTTTCGCAATGTCCAATTCTTTGATTTCGGTGATGGTTAGGTTCAGATGGGTGAGGTTCTGTAGGATAAGAACTTTTTGTGGATATTTTGGCAATGTCGAATTCTCTGACTTCGGTGATGGTTAGGTTAGGTTGGGTTAGGTATTGTGAGGTAAGCACGTTTCGTGGATATTTTGGCAATGCCTAATTCTTTAATTTCGGTGATGGTTAGGTTCAGATGGGTGAGGTTTGGTAGGATAAGAACTTTTTGTGGATATTGTGGCATTGTCGAATTCTCTGACTTCGGTGATGGTTAGGTTAGGTTGGGTTAGGTATTGAGAGGTAAGCACGTTTTGTGGATATTTTGGCAATGTCCAATTCTTTGATTTCGGTGATGGTTAGGTTCAGATGGGTGAGGTTTGGTGGGGTATGAACTTTTTGTGGATATTTTGGCAATGTTGAATTCTCTGACTTCGGTGATGGTTAGGTTAGGTTGGTTTAGGTATTGTGAAGTAAGCACGTTTTGTGGATATTTTCGCAATATCCAATTCTTTGATTTCGGTAATGGTTAGGTTCAGATGGGTGAGGTTCTGTAGGATAAGAACTTTTTGTGGATATTTTGGCAATGTCGAATTCTCTGACTTCGGTGATGGTTAGGTTAGGTTGGATAAGGTATAGTGAGGTAAGCACGTTTTGTGGATATTTTGGCAATGTCCATTTCCTCGATTTCGGTGATGGTTAGGTTCAGATGGGTGAGGTTTGGTGGGGTATGAACTTTTTGTGGATATTTTGGCAATGTTGAATTCTCTGACTTCGGTGATGGTTAGGTTAGGTTAGGTTAGGTATTGTGAGGAAGGCACGTTTTGTGGAGATTTTGGCAATGTCGAATTCTTTAATTTCGGTGATGGTTAGGTTCAGATGGGTGAGGTTTGGTAGGATAAGAACTTTTTGTGGATATTTTGGCATTGTCGAATTCTCTGACTTCGGTGATGGTTAGGTTAGGTTGGGTTAGGTATTGTGAGGTAAGCATGTTTTGTAGATATTTTGGCAATGTCTAATTCTTTAATTTCGTTGATGGTTAGGCTCAGATGGGTGAGGTTTGGTAGGATAAGAACTTTTTGTGGATATTTTGGCAATGTCGAATTCTCTGACTTCGGTGATGGTTAGGTTAGGTTGGATAAGGTATAGTGAGGTAAGCACGTTTTGTGGGTATTTTGGCAATGTCCATTTCTTCGATTTCGGTGATGGTTAGGTTCAGATGGGTGAGGTTTGGTGGGGTATGAACTTTTTGTGGATATTTTGGCAATGTTGAATTCTCTGACTTCGGTGATGGTTAGGTTAGGTTGGTTTAGGTATTGTGAAGTAAGCACGTTTTGTGGATATTTTCGCAATATCCAATTCTTTGATTTCGGTAATGGTTAGGTTCAGATGGGTGAGGTTCTGTAGGATAAGAACTTTTTGTGGATATTTTGGCAATGTCGAATTCTCTGACTTCGGTGATGGTTAGGTTAGGTTGGATAAGGTATTGTGAGGTAAGCACGTTTTGTGGATATTTTATTAATGTCCACTTCTTTAATTTCGGTGAGGGTTAGGTTCATATGGGTGAGGTTTGGTAGGATAAGAACTTTTTGTGGATATTTTGGCAATGTCGAATTCTCTGACTTCGGTGATGGTTAGGTTAGGTTGGGTTAGGTATTGTAAGGTAAGCACGTTTTGTGGATATTTTGTCAAGCCTAATTCTTTGATTTCGGTGATGGTTAGGTTCAGATGGGTGAGGTTTGGTAGGATAAGAACTTTTTGTGGATATTTTGGCAATGTCGAATTCTCTGACTTCGGTGATAGTAAGGTTAGGTTGGGTTAGGTATTGTGAGGTAAGCACGTTTTGTGGATTATTTATCAATGTCCATTTCTTTGATTTCGGTGATGGTTAGGTTCAGATGGGTGAGGTTTGGTGGGGTATGAACTTTTTGTGGATATTTTGGCAATGTTGAATTCTCTGACTTCGGTGATGGTTAGGTTAGGTTGGGTTAGGTATTGTGAGGTAAGCACGTTTTGTGGATATTTTATCATTGTTCAATTCTTTGATTTCGGTGATGGTTAGGTTCAGATAAGTGAGGTTTAGTAGGATAAGAACTCTTTGTGGATATTTTGGCAATGTCGAATTCTCTGACTTCGGTGATGATAAGGTTAGGTTGGTTTAGGTATTGTGAGGTAAGCACGTTTTGTGGATATTTTCGCAATGTCCAATTCTTTGATTTCGGTGATGGTTAGGTTCAGATGGGTGAGGTTCTGTAGGATAAGAACTTTTTGTGGATATTTTGGCAATGTCGAATTCTCTGACTTCGGTGATGGTTAGGTTAGGTTGGGTTAGGTATTGTGAGGTAAGCACGTTTCGTGGATATTTTGGCAATGCCTAATTCTTTAATTTCGGTGATGGTTAGGTTCAGATGGGTGAGGTTTGGTAGGATAAGAACTTTTTGTGGATATTGTGGCATTGTCGAATTCTCTGACTTCGGTGATGGTTAGGTTAGGTTGGGTTAGGTATTGAGAGGTAAGCACGTTTTGTGGATATTTTGGCAATGTCCAATTCTTTGATTTCGGTGATGGTTAGGTTCAGATGGGTGAGGTTTGGTGGGGTATGAACTTTTTGTGGATATTTTGGCAATGTTGAATTCTCTGACTTCGGTGATGGTTAGGTTAGGTTAGGTTAGGTATTGTGAGGAAGGCACGTTTTGTGGAGATTTTGGCAATGTCGAATTCTTTAATTTCGGTGATGGTTAGGTTCAGATGGGTGAGGTTTGGTAGGATAAGAACTTTTTGTGGATATTTTGGCATTGTCGAATTCTCTGACTTCGGTGATGGTTAGGTTAGGTTGGGTTAGGTATTGTGAGGTAAGCATGTTTTGTAGATATTTTGGCAATGTCTAATTCTTTAATTTCGTTGATGGTTAGGCTCAGATGGGTGAGGTTTGGTAGGATAAGAACTTTTTGTGGATATTTTGGCAATGTCGAATTCTCTGACTTCGGTGATGGTTAGGTTAGGTTGGATAAGGTATAGTGAGGTAAGCACGTTTTGTGGGTATTTTGGCAATGTCCATTTCTTCGATTTCGGTGATGGTAAGGTTCAGATGGGTGAGGTTTGGTGGGGTATGAACTTTTTGTGGATATTTTGGCAATGTTGAATTCTCTGACTTCGGTGATGGTTAGGTTAGGTTGGTTTAGGTATTGTGAAGTAAGCACGTTTTGTGGATATTTTCGCAATATCCAATTCTTTGATTTCGGTAATGGTTAGGTTCAGATGGGTGAGGTTCTGTAGGATAAGAACTTTTTGTGGATATTTTGGCAATGTCGAATTCTCTGACTTCGGTGATGGTTAGGTTAGGTTGGATAAGGTATTGTGAGGTAAGCACGTTTTGTGGATATTTTATTAATGTCCAATTCTTTGATTTCGGTGAGGGTTAGGTTCATATGGGTGAGGTTTGGTAGGATAAGAACTTTTTGTGGATATTTTGGCAATGTCGAATTCTCTGACTTCGGTGATGGTTAGGTTAGATTGGGTAAGGTATTGTAAGGTAAGCACGTTTTGTGGATATTTTGTCAAGCCTAATTCTTTGATTTCGGTGATGGTTAGGTACAGATGGGTGAGGTTTGGTAGGATAAGAACTTTTTGTGGATATTTTGGCAATGTCGAATTCTCTGACTTCGGTGATAGTAAGGTTAGGTTGGGTTAGGTATTGTGAGGTAAGCACGTTTTGTGGATTATTTATCAATGTCCATTTCTTTGATTTCGGTGATGGTTAGGTTCAGATGGGTGAGGTTTGGTGGGGTATGAACTTTTTGTGGATATTTTGGCAATGTTGAATTCTCTGACTTCGGTGATGGTTAGGTTAGGTTGGGTTAGGTATTGTGAGGTAAGCACGTTTTGTGGATATTTTATCATTGTTCAATTCTTTGATTTCGGTGATGGTTAGGTTCAGATAAGTGAGGTTTAGTAGGATAAGAACTCTTTGTGGATATTTTGGCAATGTCGAATTCTCTGACTTCGGTGATGATAAGGTTAGGTTGGTTTAGGTATTGTGAGGTAAGCACGTTTTGTGGATATTTTCGCAATGTCCAATTCTTTGATTTCGGTGATGGTTAGGTTCAGATGGGTGAGGTTCTGTAGGATAAGAACTTTTTGTGGATATTTTGGCAATGTCGAATTCTCTGACTTCGGTGATGGTTAGGTTAGGTTGGGTTAGGTATTGTGAGGTAAGCACGTTTCGTGGATATTTTGGCAATGCCTAATTCTTTAATTTCGGTGATGGTTAGGTTCAGATGGGTGAGGTTTGGTAGGATAAGAACTTTTTGTGGATATTGTGGCATTGTCGAATTCTCTGACTTCGGTGATGGTAAGGTTAGGTTGGGTTAGGTATTGAGAGGTAAGCACGTTTTGTGGATATTTTGGCAATGTCCAATTCTTTGATTTCGGTGATGGTTAGGTTCAGATGGGTGAGGTTTTGTAGTATAAGAACTTTTTGTGGATATTTTGGCAATGTCAAATTCTCCGACTTCGGTGATGGTTAGGTAAGGTTAGGTTAGGTATTGTGAGGTAAGCACGTTTTGTGGATATTTTCGCAATGTCGAATTCTTTGATTTCGGTGATGGTTAGGTTCAGATGGGTGAGGTTTGGTAGGATAAGAACTTTTTGTGGATATTTTGGCAATGTCGAATTCTCTGACTTTGGTGATTGTTAGGTTAGGTTGGGTTAGGTATTGTGAGGTAAGCACGTTTTGTGGATATTTAATCATTGTTCAATTCTTTGATTTCGGTAATGGTTAGGTTCAGATAAGTGAGGTTTAGTAGGATAAGAACTCTTTGTGGATATTTTGGCAATGTCGAATTCTCTGACTTCGGTGATGATAAGGTTAGGTTGGTTTAGGTATTGTGAGGTAAGCACGTTTTGTGGATATTTTGGCAATGTCGAATTCTCTGACTTCGGTGATGGTTAGGTTAGGTTGGATAAGGTATAGTGAGGTAAGCACGTTTTGTGGGTATTTTGGCAATGTCCATTTCTTCGATTTCGGTGATGGTTAGGTTCAGATGTGTGAGGTTTGGTGGGGTATGAACTTTTTGTGGATATTTTGGCAATGTTGAATTCTCTGACTTCGGTGATGGTTAGGTTAGGTTGGTTTAGGTATTGTGAAGTAAGCACGTTTTGTGGATATTTTCGCAATATCCAATTCTTTGATTTCGGTAATGGTTAGGTTCAGATGGGTGAGGTTCTGTAGGATAAGAACTTTTTGTGGATATTTTGGCAATGTCGAATTCTCTGACTTCGGTGATGGTTAGGTTAGGTTGGATAAGGTATTGTGAGGTAAGCACGTTTTGTGGATATTTTATTAATGTCCAATTCTTTGATTTCGGTGAGGGTTAGGTTCATATGGGTGAGGTTTGGTAGGATAAGAACTTTTTGTGGATATTTTGGCAATGTCAAATTCTCTGACTTCGGTGATGGTTAGGTTAGGTTGGGTTAGGTATTGTGAGGTAAGCACGTTTTGTGGATATTTTCGCTATGTCCCATTCTTTGATTTCGGTGATGGTTAGGTTCAGATGGGTGAGGTTTGGTAGGATAAGAACTTTTTGTGGATATTTTGGCAATGTCGAATTCTCTGACTTCGGTGATGGTTAGGTTAGGTTGGGTTAGGTATTGTGAGGTAAGCACGTTTTGTGGATTATTTATCAATATCCAATTCTTTGATTTCGGTGATGGTTAGGTTCAGATGGGTGAGGTTTTGTAGGATAAGAACTTTTTGTGGATATTTTGGCAATGTCGAATTCTCTGACTTCGGTGATGGTTAGGTTAGGTTGGGTTAGGTATTGTAAGGTAAGCACGTTTTGTGGATATTTTGTCAAGCCTAATTCTTTGATTTCGGTGATGGTTAGGTTCAGATGGGTGAGGTTTGGTAGGATAAGAACTTTTTGTGGATATTTTGGCATTGTCGAATTCTCTGACTTCGGTGATGGTTAGGTTAGGTTGGGTTAGGTACTGTGAGGTAAGCATGTTTTGTAGATATTTTGGCAATGTCTAATTCTTTAATTTCGTTGATGGTTAGGCTCAGATGGGTGAGGTTTGGTAGGATAAGAACTTTTTGTGGATATTTTGGCAATGTCGAATTCTCTGACTTCGGTGATGGTAAGGTTAGGTTGGGTTAGGTATTGTGAGGTAAGCACGTTTTGTGGATTATTTATCAATGTCCATTTCTTTGATTTCGGTGATGGTTAGGTTCAGATAAGTGAGGTTTAGTAGGATAAGAACTCTTTGTGGATATTTTGGCAATGTCGAATTCTCTGACTTCGGTGATGATAAGGTTAGGTTGGTTTAGGTATTGTGAGGTAAGCACGTTTTGTGGATATTTTCGCAATGTCCAATTCTTTGATTTCAGTGATGGTTAGGTTCAGATGGGTGAGGTTCTGTAGGATAAGAACTTTTTGTGGATATTATGGCAATGTCGAATTCTCTGACTTCGGTGATGGTTAGGTTAGGTTGGGTTAGGTATTGTGAGGTAAGCACGTTTCGTGGATATTTTGGCAATGCCTAATTCTTTAATTTCGGTGATGGTTAGGTTCAGATGGGTGAGGTTTGGTAGGATAAGAACTTTTTGTGGATATTGTGGCATTGTCGAATTCTCTGACTTCGGTGATGGTTAGGTTAGGTTGGGTTAGGTATTGAGAGGTAAGCACGTTTTGTGGATATTTTGGCAATGTCCAATTCTTTGATTTCGGTGATGGTTAGGTTCAGATGGGTGAGGTTTTGTAGTATAAGAACTTTTTGTGGATATTTTGGCAATGTCAAATTCTCCGACTTCGGTGATGGTTAGGTAAGGTTAGGTTAGGTATTGTGAGGTAAGCACGTTTTGTGGATATTTTCGCAATGTCAAATTCTTTGATTTCGGTGATGGTTAGGTTCAGATGGGTGAGGTTTGGTAGGATAAGAACTTTTTGTGGATATTTTGCCAATGTCGAATTCTCTGACTTCGGTGATGGTTAGGTTAGGTTGGATAAGGTATAGTGAGGTAAGCACGTTTTGTGGGTATTTTGGCAATGTCCATTTCTTCGATTTCGGTGATGGTTAGGTTCAGATGGGTGAGGTTTGGTGGGGTATGAACTTTTTGTGGATATTTTGGCAATGTTGAATTCTCTGACTTCGGTGATGGTTAGGTTAGGTTAGGTTAGGTATTGTGAGGTAAGCACGTTTTGTGGAGATTTTGGCAATGTCGAATTCTTTAATTTCGGTGATGGTTAGGTTCAGATGGGTGAGGTTTGGTAGGATAAGAACTTTTTGTGGATATTTTGGCATTGTCGAATTCTCTGACTTCGGTGATGGTTAGGTTAGGTTGGGTTAGGTACTGTGAGGTAAGCATGTTTTGTAGATATTTTGGCAATGTCTAATTCTTTAATTTCGTTGATGGTTAGGCTCAGATGGGTGAGGTTTGGTAGGATAAGAACTTTTTGTGGATATTTTGGCAATGTCGAATTCTCTGACTTTGGTGATTGTTAGGTTAGGTTGGGTTAAATATTGTGAGGTAAGCACGTTTTGTGGATATTTTATCATTGTTCAATTCTTTGATTTCGGTGATGGTTAGGTTCAGATAAGTGAGGTTTAGTAGGATAAGAACTCTTTGTGGATATTTTGGCAATGTCGAATTCTCTGACTTCGGTGATGATAAGGTTAGGTTGGTTTAGGTATTGTGAGGTAAGCACGTTTTGTGGATATTTTCGCAATGTCCAATTCTTTGATTTCGGTGATGGTTAGGTTCAGATGGGTGAGGTTCTGTAGGATAAGAACTTTTTGTGGATATTTTGGCAATGTCGAATTCTCTGACTTCGGTAATGGTTAGGTTAGGTTGGGTTAGGTATTGTGAGGTAAGCACGTTTTGTGGATATTTTGTCAAGCCTAATTCTTTGATTTCGGTGATGGTTAGATTCAGATGGGTGAGGTTTGGTAGGATAAGAACTTTTTGTGGATATTTTGGCAATGTCGAATTCTCTGACTTCGGTGATGGTTAGGTTAGGTTGGATAAGGTATAGTGAGGTAAGCACGTTTTGTGGATATTTTGGCAATGTCCATTTCCTCGATTTCGGTGATGGTTAGGTTCAGATGGGTGAGGTTTGGTGGGGTATGAACTTTTTGTGGATATTTTGGCAATGTTGAATTCTCTGACTTCGGTGATGGTTAGGTTAGGTTAGGTTAGGTATTGTGAGGAAGGCACGTTTTGTGGAGATTTTGGCAATGTCGAATTCTTTAATTTCGGTGATGGTTAGGTTCAGATGGGTGAGGTTTGGTAGGATAAGAACTTTTTGTGGATATTTTGGCATTGTCGAATTCTCTGACTTCGGTGATGGTTAGGTTAGGTTGGGTTAGGTATTGTGAGGTAAGCATGTTTTGTAGATATTTTGGCAATGTCTAATTCTTTAATTTCGTTGATGGTTAGGCTCAGATGGGTGAGGTTTGGTAGGATAAGAACTTTTTGTGGATATTTTGGCAATGTCGAATTCTCTGACTTCGGTGATGGTTAGGTTAGGTTGGATAAGGTATAGTGAGGTAAGCACGTTTTGTGGGTATTTTGGCAATGTCCATTTCTTCGATTTCGGTGATGGTTAGGTTCAGATGGGTGAGGTTTGGTGGGGTATGAACTTTTTGTGGATATTTTGGCAATGTTGAATTCTCTGACTTCGGTGATGGTTAGGTTAGGTTGGTTTAGGTATTGTGAAGTAAGCACGTTTTGTGGATATTTTCGCAATATCCAATTCTTTGATTTCGGTAATGGTTAGGTTCAGATGGGTGAGGTTCTGTAGGATAAGAACTTTTTGTGGATATTTTGGCAATGACGAATTCTCTGACTTCGGTGATGGTTGAGTTAGGTTGGATAAGGTATTGTGAGGTAAGCACGTTTTGTGGATATTTTATTAATGTCCAATTCTTTGATTTCGGTGAGGGTTAGGTTCATATGGGTGAGGTTTGGTAGGATAAGAACTTTTTGTGGATATTTTGGCAATGTCAAATTCTCTGACTTCGGTGATGGTTATTTTAGGTTGGGTTAGGTATTGTGAGGTAAGCACGTTTTGTGGATATTTTCGCTATGTCCCATTCTTTGATTTCGGTGATGGTTAGGTTCAGATGGGTGAGGTTTTGTAGGATATGAACTTTTTGTGGATATTTTGGCAATGTCGAATTCTCTGACTTCGGTGATGGTTAGGTTAGGTTGGGTTAGGTATTGTAAGGTAAGCACGTTTTGTGGATATTTTGCAAGCCTAATTCTTTGATTTCGGTGATGGTTAGGTTCAGATGGGTGAGGTTTGGTAGGATAAGAACTTTTTGTGGATATTTTGGCAATGTCGAATTCTCTGACTTCGGTGATAGTAAGGTTAGGTTGGGTTAGGTATTGTGAGGTAAGCACGTTTTGTGGATTATTTATCAATGTCCATTTCTTTGATTTCGGTGATGGTTAGGTTCAGATGGGTGAGGTTTGGTAGGATAAGAACTTTCTGTGGATATTTTGGCATTGTCGAATTCTCTGACTTCGGTGATGGTTAGGTTAGGTTGGGTTAGGTACTGTGAGGTAAGCATGTTTTGTAGATATTTTGGCAATGTCTAATTCTTTAATTTCGTTGATGGTTAGGCTCAGATGGGTGAGGTTTGGTAGGATAAGAACTTTTTGTGGATATTGTGGCATTGTCGAATTCTCTGACTTCGGTGATGGTTAGGTTAGGTTGGGTTAGGTATTGAGAGGTAAGCACGTTTTGTGGATATTTTGGCAATGTCCAATTCTTTGATTTCGGTGATGGTTAGGTTCAGATGGGTGAGGTTTTGTAGTATAAGAACTTTTTGTGGATATTTTGGCAATGTCAAATTCTCCGACTTCGGTGATGGTTAGGTAAGGTTAGGTTAGGTATTGTGAGGTAAGCACGTTTTGTGGATATTTTCGCAATGTCGAATTTTTTGATTTCGGTGATGGTTAGGTTCAGATGGGTGAGGTTTGGTAGGATAAGAACTTTTTGTGGATATTTTGCCAATGTCGAATTCTCTGACTTCGGTGATGGTTAGGTTAGGTTGGATAAGGTATAGTGAGGTAAGCACGTTTTGTGGGTATTTTGGCAATGTCCATTTCTTCGATTTCGGTGATGGTTAGGTTCAGATGGGTGAGGTTTGGTGGGGTATGAACTTTTTGTGGATATTTTGGCAATGTTGAATTCTCTGACTTCGGTGATGGTTAGGTTAGGTTGGGTTAGGTATTGTGAGGTAAGCATGTTTTGTAGATATTTTGGCAATGTCTAATTCTTTAATTTCGTTGATGGTTAGGCTCAGATGGGTGAGGTTTGGTAGGATAAGAACTTTTTGTGGATATTTTGGCAATGTCGAATTCTCTGACTTCGGTGATGGTTAGGTTAGGTTGGATAAGGTATAGTGAGGTAAGCACGTTTTGTGGGTATTTTGGCAATGTCCATTTCTTCAATTTCGGTGATGGTTAGGTTCAGATGGGTGAGGTTTGGTGGGGTATGAACTTTTTGTGGATATTTTGGCAATGTTGAATTCTCTGACTTCGGTGATGATTAGGTTAGGTTGGTTTAGGTATTGTGAAGTAAGCACGTTTTGTGGATATTTTCGCAATATCCAATTCTTTGATTTCGGTAATGGTTAGGTTCAGATGGGTGAGGTTCTGTAGGATAAGAACTTTTTGTGGATATTTTGGCAATGTCGAATTCTCTGACTTCGGTGATGGTTAGGTTAGGTTGGATAAGGTATTGTGAGGTAAGCACGTTTTGTGGATATTTTATTAATGTCCAATTCTTTGATTTCGGTGAGGGTTAGGTTCAGATGGGTGAGGTTTGGTAGGATAAGAACTTTTTGTGGATATTTTGGCAATGTCAAATTCTCTGACTTCGGTGATGGTTAGGTTAGGTTGGGTTAGGTATTGTGAGGTAAGCACGTTTTGTGGATATTTTCGCTATGTCCCATTCTTTGATTTCGGTGATGGTTAGGTTCAGATGGGTGAGGTTTTGTAGGATAAGAACTTTTTGTGGATATTTTGGCAATGTCGAATTCTCTGACTTCGGTGATGGTTAGGTTAGGTTGGGTTAGGTATTGTAAGGTAAGCACGTTTTGTGGATATTTTGCAAGCCTAATTCTTTGATTTCGGTGATGGTTAGGTTCAGATGGGTGAGGTTTGGTAGGATAAGAACTTTTTGTGGATATTTTGGCAATGTCGAATTCTCTGACTTCGGTGATAGTAAGGTTAGGTTGGGTTAGGTATTGTGAGGTAAGCACGTTTTGTGGATTATTTATCAATGTCCATTTCTTTGATTTCGGTGATGGTTAGGTTCAGATGGGTGAGGTTTGGTGGGGTATGAACTTTTTGTGGATATTTTGGCAATGTTGAATTCTCTGACTTCGGTGATGGTTAGGTTAGGTTGGGTGAGGTATTGTGAGGTAAGCACGTTTTGTGGATATTTTATCATTGTTCAATTCTTTGATTTCGGTGATGGTTAGGTTCAGATAAGTGAGGTTTAGTAGGATAAGAACTCTTTGTGGATATTTTGGCAATGTCGAATTCTCTGACTTCGGTGATGATAAGGTTAGGTTGGTTTAGGTATTGTGAGGTAAGCACGTTTTGTGGATATTTTCGCAATGTCCAATTCTTTGATTTCGGTGATGGTTAGGTTCAGATGGGTGAGGTTCTGTAGGATAAGAACTTTTTGTGGATATTTTGGCAATGTCGAATTCTCTGACTTCGGTGATGGTTAGGTTAGGTTGGGTTAGGTATTGTGAGGTAAGCACGTTTCGTGGATATTTTGGCAATGCCTAATTCTTTAATTTCAGTGATGGTTAGGTTCAGATGGGTGAGGTTTGGTAGGATAAGAACTTTTTGTGGATATTGTGGCATTGTCGAATTCTCTGACTTCGGTGATGGTTAGGTTAGGTTGGGTTAGGTATTGAGAGGTAAGCACGTTTTGTGGATATTTTGGCAATGTCCAATTCTTTGATTTCGGTGATGGTTAGGTTCAGATGGGTGAGGTTTTGTAGTATAAGAACTTTTTGTGGATATTTTGGCAATGTCAAATTCTCCGACTTCGGTGATGGTTAGGTAAGGTTAGGTTAGGTATTGTGAGGTAAGCACGTTTTGTGGATATTTTCGCAATGTCGAATTCTTTGATTTCGGTGATGGTTAGGTTCAGATGGGTGAGGTTTGGTAGGATAAGAACTTTTTGTGGATATTTTGGCAATGTCGAATTCTCTGACTTTGGTGATTGTTAGGTTAGGTTGGGTTAGGTATTGTGAGGTAAGCACGTTTTGTGGATATTTTATCATTGTTCAATTCTTTGATTTCGGTGATGGTTAGGTTCAGATAAGTGAGGTTTAGTAGGATAAGAACTCTTTGTGGATATTTTGGCAATGTCGAATTCTCTGACTTCGGTGATGATAAGGTTAGGTTGGTTTAGGTATTGTGAGGTAAGCACGTTTTGTGGATATTTTGGCAATGTCGAATTCTCTGACTTCGGTGATGGTTAGGTTTGGTTGGATATGGTATAGTGAGGTAAGCACGTTTTGTGGGTATTTTGGCAATGTCCATTTCTTCGATTTCGGTGATGGTTAGGTTCAGATGTGTGAGGTTTGGTAGGGTATGAACTTTTTGTGGATATTTTGGCAATGTTGAATTCTCTGACTTCGGTGATGGTTAGGTTAGGTTGGTTTAGGTATTCTGAAGTAAGCACGTTTTGTGGATATTTTCGCAATATCCAATTCTTTGATTTCGGTAATGGTTAGGTTCAGATGGGTGAGGTTCTGTAGGATAAGAACTTTTTGTGGATATTTTGGCAATGTCGAATTCTCTGACTTCGGTGATGGTTAGGTTAGGTTGGATAAGGTATTGTGAGGTAAGCACGTTTTGTGGATATTTTATTAATGTCCAATTCTTTGATTTCGGTGAGGGTTAGGTTCATATGGGTGAGGTTTGGTAGGATAAGAACTTTTTGTGGATATTTTGGCAATGTCAAATTCTCTGACTTCGGTGATGGTTAGGTTAGGTTGGGTTAGGTATTGTGAGGTAAGCACGTTTTGTGGATATTTTCGCTATGTCCCATTCTTTGATTTCGGTGATGGTTAGGTTCAGATGGGTGAGGTTTGGTAGGATAAGAACTTTTTGTGGATATTTTGGCAATGTCGAATTCTCTGACTTCGGTGATGGTTAGGTTAGGTTGGGTTAGGTATTGTGAGGTAAGCACGTTTTGTGGATTATTTATCAATATCCAATTCTTTGATTTCGGTGATGGTTAGGTTCAGATGGGTGAGGTTCTGTAGGATAAGAACTTTTTGTGGATATTTTGGCAATGTCGAATTCTCTGACTTCGGTGATGGTTAGGTTAGGTTGGATAAGGTATTGTGAGGTAAGCACGTTTTGTGGATATTTTATTAATGTCCAATTCTTTGATTTCGGTGAGGGTTAGGTTCATATGGGTGAGGTTTGGTAGGATAAGAACTTTTTGTGGATATTTTGGCAATGTCAAATTCTCTGACTTCGGTGATGGTTAGGTTAGGTTGGGTTAGGTATTGTGAGGTAAGCACGTTTTGTGGATATTTTCGCTATGTCCTTTTCTTTGATTTCGGTGATGGTTAGGTTCAGATGGGTGAGGTTTGGTAGGATAAGAACTTTTTGTGGATTTTTTGGCAATGTCGAATTCTCTGACTTCGGTGATGGTTAGGTTAGGTTGGGTTAGGTATTGTGAGGTAAGCACGTTTTGTGGATTATTTATCAATATCCAATTCTTTGATTTCGGTGATGGTTAGGTTCAGATGGGTGAGGTTTTGTAGGATAAGAACTTTTTGTGGATATTTTGGCAATGTCGAATTCTCTGACTTCGGTGATGGTTAGGTTAGGTTGGGTTAGGTATTGTAAGGTAAGCACGTTTTGTGGATATTTTGTCAAGCCTAATTCTTTGATTTCGGTGATGGTTAGGTTCAGATGGGTGAGGTTTGGTAGGATAAGAACTTTTTGTGGATATTTTGGCATTGTCGAATTCTCTGACTTCGGTGATGGTTAGGTTAGGTTGGGTTAGGTACTGTGAGGTAAGCATGTTTTGTAGATATTTTGGCAATGTCTAATTCTTTAATTTCGTTGATGGTTAGGCTCAGATGGGTGAGGTTTGGTAGGATAAGAACTTTTTGTGGATATTTTGGCAATGTCAAATTCTCTGACTTCGGTGATGGTTAGGTTAGGTTGGGTTAGGTATTGTGAGGTAAGCACGTTTTGTGGATTATTTATCAATGTCCATTTCTTTGATTTCGGTGATGGTTAGGTTCAGATGGGTGAGGTTTGGTGGGGTATGAACTTTTTGTGGATATTTTGGCAATGTTGAATTCTCTGACTTCGGTGATGGTTAGGTTAGGTTGGGTTAGGTATTGTGAGGTAAGCACGTTTTGTGGATATTTTATCATTGTTCAATTCTTTGATTTCGGTGATGGTTAGGTTCAGATAAGTGAGGTTTAGTAGGATAAGAACTCTTTGTGGATATTTTGGCAATGTCGAATTCTCTGACTTCGGTGATGATAAGGTTAGGTTGGTTTAGGTATTGTGAGGTAAGCACGTTCTGTGGATATTTTCGCAATGTCCAATTCTTTGATTTCGGTGATGGTTAGGTTCAGATGGGTGAGGTTCTGTAGGATAAGAACTTTTTGTGGATATTTTGGCAATGTCGAATTCTCTGACTTCGGTGATGGTTAGGTTAGGTTGGGTTAGGTATTGTGAGGTAAGCACGTTTCGTGGATATTTTGGCAATGCCTAATTCTTTAATTTCGGTGATGGTTAGGTTCAGATGGGTGAGGTTTGGTAGGATAAGAACTTTTTGTGGATATTGTGGCATTGCCGAATTCTCTGACTTCGGTGATGGTAAGGTTAGGTTGGGTTAGGTATTGAGAGGTAAGCACGTTTTGTGGATATTTTGGCAATGTCCAATTCTTTGATTTCGGTGATGGTTAGGTTCAGATGGGTGAGGTTTTGTAGTATAAGAACTTTTTGTGGATATTTTGGCAATGTCAAATTCTCCGACTTCGGTGATGGTTAGGTAAGGTTTGGTTAGGTATTGTGAGGTAAGCACGTTTTGTGGATATTTTCGCAATGTCGAATTCTTTGATTTCGGTGATGGTTAGGTTCAGATGGGTGAGGTTTGGTAGGATAAGAACTTTTTGTGGATATTTTGGCAATGTCGAATTCTCTGACTTTGGTGATTGTTAGGTTAGGTTGGGTTAGGTATTGTGAGGTAAGCACGTTTTGTGGATATTTTATCATTGTTCAATTCTTTGATTTCGGTGATGGTTAGGTTCAGATAAGTGAGGTTTAGTAGGATAAGAACTCTTTGTGGATATTTTGGCAATGTCGAATTCTCTGACTTCGGTGATGATAAGGTTAGGTTGGTTTAGGTATTGTGAGGTAAGCACGTTTTGTGGATATTTTGGCAATGTCGAATTCTCTGACTTCGGTGATGGTTAGGTTAGGTTGGATAAGGTATAGTGAGGTAAGCACGTTTTGTGGGTATTTTGGCAATGTCCATTTCTTCGATTTCGGTGATGGTTAGGTTCAGATGTGTGAGGTTTGGTGGGGTATGAACTTTTTGTGGATATTTTGGCAATGTTGAATTCTCTGACTTCGGTGATGGTTAGGTTAGGTTGGTTTAGGTATTGTGAAGTAAGCACGTTTTGTGGATATTTTCGCAATATCCAATTCTTTGATTTCGGTAATGGTTAGGTTCAGATGGGTGAGGTTCTGTAGGATAAGAACTTTTTGTGGATATTTTGGCAATGTCGAATTCTCTGACTTCGGTGATGGTTAGGTTAGGTTGGATAAGGTATTGTGAGGTAAGCACGTTTTGTGGATATTTAATTAATGTCCAATTCTTTGATTTCGGTGAGGGTTAGGTTCATATGGGTGAGGTTTGGTAGGATAAGAACTTTTTGTGGATATTTTGGCAATGTCAAATTCTCTGACTTCGGTGATGGTTAGGTTAGGTTGGGTTAGGTATTGTGAGGTAAGCACGTTTTGTGGATATTTTCGCTATGTCCCATTCTTTGATTTCGGTGATGGTTAGGTTCAGATGGGTGAGGTTTGGTAGGATAAGAACTTTTTGTGGATATTTTGGCAATGTCGAATTCTCTGACTTCGGTGATGGTTAGGTTAGGTTGGGTTAGGTATTGTGAGGTAAGCACGTTTTGTGGATTATTTATCAATATCCAATTCTTTGATTTCGGTGATGGTTAGGTTCAGATGGGTGAGGTTCTGTAGGATAAGAACTTTTTGTGGATATTTTGGCAATGTCGAATTCTCTGACTTCGGTGATGGTTAGGTTAGGTTGGATAAGGTATTGTGAGGTAAGCACGTTTTGTGGATATTTTATTAATGTCCAATTCTTTGATTTCGGTGAGGGTTAGGTTCATATGGGTGAGGTTTGGTAGGATAAGAACTTTTTGTGGATATTTTGGCAATGTCGAATTCTCTGACTTCGGTGATGGTTAGGTTAGGTTGGGTTAGGTATTGTAAGGTAAGCACGTTTTGTGGATATTTTGTCAAGCCTAATTCTTTGATTTCGGTGATGGTTAGGTTCAGATGGGTGAGGTTTGGTAGGATAAGAACTTTTTGTGGATATTTTGGCAATGTCGAATTCTCTGACTTCGGTGATAGTAAGGTTAGGTTGGGTTAGGTATTGTGAGGTAAGCACGTTTTGTGGATTATTTATCAATGTCCATTTCTTTGATTTCGGTGATGGTTAGGTTCAGATGGGTGAGGTTTGGTGGGGTATGAACTTTTTGTGGATATTTTGGCAATGTTGAATTCTCTGACTTCGGTGATGGTTAGGTTAGGTTGGATTAGGTATTGTGAGGTAAGCACGTTTTGTGGATATTTTATCATTATTCAATTCTTTGATTTCGGTGATGGTTAGGTTCAGATAAGTGAGGTTTAGTAGGATAAGAACTCTTTGTGGATATTTTGGCAATGTCGAATTCTCTGACTTCGGTGATGATAAGGTTAGGTTGGTTTAGGTATTGTGAGGTAAGCACGTTTTGTGGATATTTTCGCAATGTCCAATTCTTTGATTTCGGTGATGGTTAGGTTCAGATGGGTGAGGTTCTGTAGGATAAGAACTTTTTGTGGATATTTTGGCAATGTCGAATTCTCTGACTTCGGTGATGGTTAGGTTAGGTTGGGTTAGGTATTGTGAGGTAAGCACGTTTCGTGGATATTTTGGCAATGCCTAATTCTTTAATTTCGGTGATGGTTAGGTTCAGATGGGTGAGGTTTGGTAGGATAAGAACTTTTTGTGGATATTGTGGCATTGTCGAATTCTCTGACTTCGGTGATGGTTAGGTTAGGTTGGGTTAGGTATTGAGAGGTAAGCACGTTTTGTGGATATTTTGGCAATGTCCAATTCTTTGATTTCGGTGATGGTTAGGTTCAGATGGGTGAGGTTTGGTGGGGTATGAACTTTTTGTGGATATTTTGGCAATGTTGAATTCTCTGACTTCGGTGATGGTTAGGTTAGGTTGGTTTAGGTATTGTGAAGTAAGCACGTTTTGTGGATATTTTCGCAATATCCAATTCTTTGATTTCGGTAATGGTTAGGTTCAGATGGGTGAGGTTCTGTAGGATAAGAACTTTTTGTGGATATTTTGGCAATGTCGAATTCTCTGACTTCGGTGATGGTTAGGTTAGGTTGGATAAGGTATAGTGAGGTAAGCACGTTTTGTGGATATTTTGGCAATGTCCATTTCCTCGATTTCGGTGATGGTTAGGTTCAGATGGGTGAGGTTTGGTGGGGTATGAACTTTTTGTGGATATTTTGGCAATGTTGAATTCTCTGACTTCGGTGATGGTTAGGTTAGGTGAGGTTAGGTATTGTGAGGAAGGCACGTTTTGTGGAGATTTTGGCAATGTCGAATTCTTTAATTTCGGTGATGGTTAGGTTCAGATGGGTGAGGTTTGGTAGGATAAGAACTTTTTGTGGATATTTTGGCATTGTCGAATTCTCTGACTTCGGTGATGGTTAGGTTAGGTTGGGTTAGGTATTGTGAGGTAAGCATGTTTTGTAGATATTTTGGCAATGTCTAATTCTTTAATTTCGTTGATGGTTAGGCTCAGATGGGTGAGGTTTGGTAGGATAAGAACTTTTTGTGGATATTTTGGCAATGTCGAATTCTCTGACTTCGGTGATGGTTAGGTTAGGTTGGATAAGGTATAGTGAGGTAAGCACGTTTTGTGGGTATTTTGGCAATGTCCATTTCTTCGATTTCGGTGATGGTTAGGTTCAGATGGGTGAGGTTTGGTGGGGTATGAACTTTTTGTGGATATTTTGGCAATGTTGAATTCTCTGATTTCGGTGATGGTTAGGTTAGGTTGGTTTAGGTATTGTGAAGTAAGCACGTTTTGTGGATATTTTCGCAATATCCAATTCTTTGATTTCGGTAATGGTTAGGTTCAGATGGGTGAGGTTCTGTAGGATAAGAACTTTTTGTGGATATTTTGGCAATGTCGAATTCTCTGACTTCGGTGATGGTTAGGTTAGGTTGGATAAGGTATTGTGAGGTAAGCACGTTTTGTGGATATTTTATTAATGTCCAATTCTTTGATTTCGGTGAGGGTTAGGTTCATATGGGTGAGGTTTGGTAGGATAAGAACTTTTTGTGGATATTTTGGCAATGTCAAATTCTCTGACTTCGGTGATGGTTAGGTTAGGTTGGGTTAGGTATTGTGAGGTAAGCACGTTTTGTGGATATTTTCGCTATGTCCCATTCTTTGATTTCGGTGATGGTTAGGTTCAGATGGGTGAGGTTTGGTAGGATAAGAACTTTTTGTGGATATTTTGGCAATGTCGAATTCTCTGACTTCGGTGATGGTTAGGTTAGGTTGGGTTAGGTATTGTGAGGTAAGCACGTTTTGTGGATTATTTATCAATATCCAATTCTTTGATTTCGGTGATGGTTAGGTTCAGATGGGTGAGGTTCTGTAGGATAAGAACTTTTTGTGGATATTTTGGCAATGTCGAATTCTCTGACTTCGGTGATGGTTAGGTTAGGTTGGATAAGGTATTGTGAGGTAAGCACGTTTTGTGGATATTTTATAAATGTCCAATTCTTTGATTTCGGTGAGGGTTAGGTTCATATGGGTGAGGTTTGGTAGGATAAGAACTTTTTGTGGATATTTTGGCAATGTCGAATTCTCTGACTTCGGTGATGGTTAGGTTAGGTTGGGTTAGGTATTGTAAGGTAAGCACGTTTTGTGGATATTTTGTCAAGCCTAATTCTTTGATTTCGGTGATGGTTAGGTTCAGATGGGTGAGGTTTGGTAGGATAAGAACTTTTTGTGGATATTTTGGCAATGTCGAATTCTCTGACTTCGGTGATAGTAAGGTTAGGTTGGGTTAGGTATTGTGAGGTAAGCACGTTTTGTGGATTATTTATCAATGTCCATTTCTTTGATTTCGGTGATGGTTAGGTTCAGATGGGTGAGGTTTGGTGGGGTATGAACTTTTTGTGGATATTTTGGCAATGTTGAATTCTCTGACTTCGGTGATGGTTAGGTTAGGTTGGATTAGGTATTGTGAGGTAAGCACGTTTTGTGGATATTTTATCATTATTCAATTCTTTGATTTCGGTGATGGTTAGGTTCAGATAAGTGAGGTTTAGTAGGATAAGAACTCTTTGTGGATATTTTGGCAATGTCGAATTCTCTGACTTCGGTGATGATAAGGTTAGGTTGGTTTAGGTATTGTGAGGTAAGCACGTTTTGTGGATATTTTCGCAATGTCCAATTCTTTGATTTCGGTGATGGTTAGGTTCAGATGGGTGAGGTTCTGTAGGATAAGAACTTTTTGTGGATATTTTGGCAATGTCGAATTCTCTGACTTCGGTGATGGTTAGGTTAGGTTGGGTTAGGTATTGTGAGGTAAGCACGTTTCGTGGATATTTTGGCAATGCCTAATTCTTTAATTTCGGTGATGGTTAGGTTCAGATGGGTGAGGTTTGGTAGGATAAGAACTTTTTGTGGATATTGTGGCATTGTCGAATTCTCTGACTTCGGTGATGGTTAGGTTAGGTTGGGTTAGGTATTGAGAGGTAAGCACGTTTTGTGGATATTTTGGCAATGTCCAATTCTTTGATTTCGGTGATGGTTAGGTTCAGATGGGTGAGGTTTGGTGGGGTATGAACTTTTTGTGGATATTTTGGCAATGTTGAATTCTCTGACTTCGGTGATGGTTAGGTTAGGTTGGTTTAGGTATTGTGAAGTAAGCACGTTTTGTGGATATTTTCGCAATATCCAATTCTTTGATTTCGGTAATGGTTAGGTTCAGATGGGTGAGGTTCTGTAGGATAAGAACTTTTTGTGGATATTTTGGCAATGTCGAATTCTCTGACTTCGGTGATGGTTAGGTTAGGTTGGATAAGGTATAGTGAGGTAAGCACGTTTTGTGGATATTTTGGCAATGTCCATTTCCTCGATTTCGGTGATGGTTAGGTTCAGATGGGTGAGGTTTGGTGGGGTATGAACTTTTTGTGGATATTTTGGCAATGTTGAATTCTCTGACTTCGGTGATGGTTAGGTTAGGTGAGGTTAGGTATTGTGAGGAAGGCACGTTTTGTGGAGATTTTGGCAATGTCGAATTCTTTAATTTCGGTGATGGTTAGGTTCAGATGGGTGAGGTTTGGTAGGATAAGAACTTTTTGTGGATATTTTGGCATTGTCGAATTCTCTGACTTCGGTGATGGTTAGGTTAGGTTGGGTTAGGTATTGTGAGGTAAGCATGTTTTGTAGATATTTTGGCAATGTCTAATTCTTTAATTTCGTTGATGGTTAGGCTCAGATGGGTGAGGTTTGGTAGGATAAGAACTTTTTGTGGATATTTTGGCAATGTCGAATTCTCTGACTTCGGTGATGGTTAGGTTAGGTTGGATAAGGTATAGTGAGGTAAGCACGTTTTGTGGGTATTTTGGCAATGTCCATTTCTTCGATTTCGGTGATGGTTAGGTTCAGATGGGTGAGGTTTGGTGGGGTATGAACTTTTTGTGGATATTTTGGCAATGTTGAATTCTCTGACTTCGGTGATGGTAAGGTTAGGTTGGTTTAGGTATTGTGAAGTAAGCACGTTTTGTGGATATTTTCGCAATATCCAATTCTTTGATTTCGGTAATGGTTAGGTTCAGATGGGTGAGGTTCTGTAGGATAAGAACTTTTTGTGGATATTTTGGCAATGTCGAATTCTCTGACTTCGGTGATGGTTAGGTTAGGTTGGATAAGGTATTGTGAGGTAAGCACGTTTTGTGGATATTTTATTAATGTCCAATTATTTGATTTCGGTGAGGGTTAGGTTCATATGGGTGAGGTTTGGTAGGATAAGAACTTTTTGTGGATATTTTGGCAATGTCGAATTCTCTGACTTCGGTGATGGTTAGGTTAGGTTGGGTTAGGTATTGTAAGGTAAGCACGTTTTGTGGATATTTTGTCAAGCCTAATTCTTTGATTTCGGTGATGGTTAGGTTCAGATAAGTGAGGTTTAGTAGTATAAGAACTCTTTGTGGATATTTTGGCAATGTCGAATTCTCTGACTTCGGTGATGATAAGGTTAGGTTGGTTTAGGTATTGTGAGGTAAGCACGTTTTGTGGATATTTTCGCAATGTCCAATTCTTTGATTTCGGTGATGGTTAGGTTCAGATGGGTGAGGTTCTGTAGGATAAGAACTTTTTGTGGATCTTTTGGCAATGTCGAATTCTCTGACTTCGGTGATGGTTAGGTTAGGTTGGGTTAGGTATTGTGAGGTAAGCACGTTTCGTGGATATATTGGCAATGCCTAATTCTTTAATTTCGGTGATGGTTAGGTTCAGATGGGTGAGGTTTGGTAGGATAAGAACTTTTTGTGGATATTGTGGCATTGTCGAATTCTCTGACTTCGGTGATGGTTAGGTTAGGTTGGGTTAGGTATTGAGAGGTAAGCACGTTTTGTGGATATTTTGGCAATGTCCAATTCTTTGATTTCGGTGATGGTTAGGTTCAGATGGGTGAGGTTTTGTAGTATAAGAACTTTTTGTGGATATTTTGGCAATGTCAAATTCTCCGACTTCGGTGATGGTTAGGTAAGGTTAGGTTAGGTATTGTGAGGTAAGCACGTTTTGTGGATATTTTCGCAATGTCGAATTCTTTGATTTCGGTGATGTTTAGGTTCAGATGGGTGAGGTTTGGTAGGATAAGAACTTTTTGTGGATATTTTGGCAATGTCGAATTCTCTGACTTTGGTGATTGTTAGGTTAGGTTGGGTTAGGTATTGTGAGGTAAGCACGTTTTGTGGATATTTTATCATTGTTCAATTCTTTGATTTCGGTGATGGTTAGGTTCAGATAAGTGAGGTTTAGTAGGATAAGAACTCTTTGTGGATATTTTGGCAATGTCGAATTCTCTGACTTCGGTGATGATAAGGTTAGGTTGGTTTAGGTATTGTGAGGTAAGCACGTTTTGTGGATATTTTGGCAATGTCGAATTCTCTGACTTCGGTGATGGTTAGGTTAGGTTGGATAAGGTATAGTGAGGTAAGCACGTTTTGTGGGTATTTTGGCAATGTCCATTTCTTCGATTTCGGTGATGGTTAGGTTCAGATGTGTGAGGTTTGGTGGGGTATGAACTTTTTGTGGATATTTTGGCAATGTTGAATTCTCTGACTTCGGTGATGGTTAGGTTAGGTTGGTTTAGGTATTGTGAAGTAAGCACGTTTTGTGGATATTTTCGCAATATCCAATTCTTTGATTTCGGTAATGGTTAGGTTCAGATGGGTGAGGTTCTGTAGGATAAGAACTTTTTGTGGATATTTTGGCAATGTCGAATTCTCTGACTTCGGTGATGGTTAGGTTAGGTTGGATAAGGTATTGTGAGGTAAGCACGTTTTGTGGATATTTTATTAATGTCCAATTCTTTGATTTCGGTGAGGGTTAGGTTCATATGGGTGAGGTTTGGTAGGATAAGAACTTTTTGTGGATATTTTGGCAATGTCAAATTCTCTGACTTCGGTGATGGTTAGGTTAGGTTGGGTTAGGTATTGTGAGGTAAGCACGTTTTGTGGATATTTTCGCTATGTCCCATTCTTTGATTTCGGTGATGGTTAGGTTCAGATGGGTGAGGTTTGGTAGGATAAGAACTTTTTGTGGATATTTTGGCAATGTCGAATTCTCTGACTTCGGTGATGGTAAGGTTAGGTTGGGTTAGGTATTGTGAGGTAAGCACGTTTTGTGGATTATTTATCAATATCCAATTCTTTGATTTCGGTGATGGTTAGGTTCAGATGGGTGAGGTTCTGTAGGATAAGAACTTTTTGTGGATATTTTGGCAATGTCGAATTCTCTGACTTCGGTGATGGTTAGGTTAGGTTGGATAAGGTATTGTGAGGTAAGCACGTTTTGTGGATATTTTATTAATGTCCAATTCTTTGATTTCGGTGAGGGTTAGGTTCATATGGGTGAGGTTTGGTAGGATAAGAACTTTTTGTGGATATTTTGGCAATGTCAAATTCTCTGACTTCGGTGATGGTTAGGTTAGGTTGGGTTAGGTATTGTGAGGTAAGCACGTTTTGTGGATATTTTCGCTATGTCCCATTCTTTGATTTCGGTGATGGTTAGGTTCAGATGGGTGAGGTTTGGTAGGATAAGAACTTTTTGTGGATATTTTGGCAATGTCGAATTCTCTGACTTCGGTGATGGTTAGGTTAGGTTGGGTTAGGTATTGTGAGGTAAGCACGTTTTGTGGATATTTTCGCTATGTCCCATTCTTTGATTTCGGTGATGGTTAGGTTCAGATGGGTGAGGTTTGGTAGGATAAGAACTTTTTGTGGATATTTTGGCAATGTCGAATTCTCTGACTTCGGTGATGGTTAGGTTAGGTTGGGTTAGGTATTGTGAGGTAAGCACGTTTTGTGGATTATTTATCAATATCCAATTCTTTGATTTCGGTGATGGTTAGGTTCAGATGGGTGAGGTTCTGTAGGATAAGAACTTTTTGTGGATATTTTGGCAATGTCGAATTCTCTGACTTCGGTGATGGTTAGGTTAGGTTGGATAAGGTATTGTGAGGTAAGCACGTTTTGTGGATATTTTATTAATGTCCAATTCTTTGATTTCGGTGAGGGTAAGGTTCATATGGGTGAGGTTTGGTAGGATAAGAACTTTTTGTGGATATTTTGGCAATGTCAAATTCTCTGACTTCGGTGATGGTTAGGTTAGGTTGGGTTAGGTATTGTGAGGTAAGCACGTTTTGTGGATATTTTCGCTATGTCCCATTCTTTGATTTCGGTGATGGTTAGGTTCAGATGGGTGAGGTTTGGTAGGATAAGAACTTTTTGTGGATATTTTGGCAATGTCGAATTCTCTGACTTCGGTGATGGTTAGGTTAGGTTGGGTTAGGTATTGTAAGGTAAGCACGTTTTGTGGATATTTTGTCAAGCCTAATTCTTTGATTTCGGTGATGGTTAGGTTCAGATGGGTGAGGTTTGGTAGGATAAGAACTTTTTGTGGATATTTTGGCATTGTCGAATTCTCTGACTTCGGTGATGGTTAGGTTAGGTTGGGTTAGGTACTGTGAGGTAAGCATGTTTTGTAGATATTTTGGCAATGTCTTATTCTTTAATTTCGTTGATGGTTAGGCTCAGATGGGTGAGGTATGGTAGGATAAGAACTTTTTGTGGATATTTTGGCAATGTCGAATTCTCTGACTTCGGTGATGGTAAGGTTAGGTTGGGTTAGGTATTGTGAGGTAAGCACGTTTTGTGGATTATTTATCAATGTCCATTTCTTTGATTTCGGTGATGGTTAGGTTCAGATAAGTGAGGTTTAGTAGGATAAGAACTCTTTGTGGATATTTTGGCAATGTCGAATTCTCTGACTTCGGTGATGATAAGGTTAGGTTGGTTTAGGTATTGTGAGGTAAGCACGTTTTGTGGATATTTTCGCAATGTCCAATTCTTTGATTTCGGTGATGGTTAGGTTCAGATGGGTGAGGTTCTGTAGGATAAGAACTTTTTGTGGATATTTTGGCAATGTCGAATTCTCTGACTTCGGTGATGGTTAGGTTAGGTTGGGTTAGGTATTGTGAGGTAAGCACGTTTCGTGGATATTTTGGCAATGCCTAATTCTTTAATTTCGGTGATGGTTAGGTTCAGATGGGTGAGGTTTGGTAGGATAAGAACTTTTTGTGGATATTGTGGCATTGTCGAATTCTCTGACTTCGGTGATGGTTAGGTTAGGTTGGGTTAGGTATTGAGAGGTAAGCACGTTTTGTGGATATTTTGGCAATGTCCAATTCTTTGATTTCGGTGATGGTTAGGTTCAGATGGGTGAGGTTTTGTAGTATAAGAACTTTTTGTGGATATTTTGGCAATGTCAAATTCTCCGACTTCGGTGATGGTTAGGTAAGGTTAGGTTAGGTATTGTGAGGTAAGCACGTTTTGTGGATATTTTCGCAATGTCGAATTCTTTGATTTCGGTGATGGTTAGGTTCAGATGGGTGAGGTTTGGTAGGATAAGAACTTTTTGTGGATATTTTGCCAATGTCGAATTCTCTGACTTCGGTGATGGTTAGGTTAGGTTGGATAAGGTATAGTGAGGTAAGCACGTTTTGTGGGTATTTTGGCAATGTCCATTTCTTCGATTTCGGTGATGGTTAGGTTCAGATGGGTGAGGTTTGGTGGGGTATGAACTTTTTGTGGATATTTTGGCAATGTTGAATTCTCTGACTTCGGTGATGGATAGGTTAGGTTAGGTTAGGTATTGTGAGGTAAGCACGTTTTGTGGAGATTTTGGCAATGTCGAATTCTTCAATTTCGGTGATGGTTAGGTTCAGATGGGTGAGGTTTGGTAGGATAAGAACTTTTTGTGGATATTTTGGCATTGTTGAATTCTCTGACTTCGGTGATGGTTAGGTTAGGTTAGGTTAGGTATTGTGAGGTAAGCACGTTTTGTGGAGATTTTGGCAATGTCGAATTCTTTAATTTCGGTGATGGTTAGGTTCAGATGGGTGAGGTTTGGTAGGATAAGAACTTTTTGTGGATATTTTGGCATTGTCGAATTCTCTGACTTCGGTGATGGTTAGGTTAGGTTGGGTTAGGTACTGTGAGGTAAACATGTTTTGTAGATATTTTGGCAATGTGTAATTCTTTAATTTCGTTGATGGTTAGGCTCAGATGGGTGAGGTTTGGTAGGATAAGAACTTTTTGTGGATATTTTGGCAATGTCGAATTCTCTGACTTTGGTGATTGTTAGGTTAGGTTGGGTTAGGTATTGTGAGGTAAGCACGTTTTGTGGATATTTTATCATTGTTCAATTCTTTGATTTCGGTGATGGTTAGGTTCAGATAAGTGAGGTTTAGTAGGATAAGAACTCTTTGTGGATATTTTGGCAATGTCGAATTCTCTGACTTCGGTGATGATAAGGTTAGGTTGGTTTAGGTATTGTGAGGTAAGCACGTTTTGTGGATATTTTCGCAATGTCCAATTCTTTGATTTCGGTGATGGTTAGGTTCAGATGGGTGAGGTTCTGTAGGATAAGAACTTTTTGTGGATATTTTGGCAATGTCGAATTCTCTGACTTCGGTGATGGTTAGGTTAGGTTGGGTTAGGTATTGTGAGGTAAGCACGTTTCGTGGATATTTTGGCAATGCCTAATTCTTTAATTTCGGTGATGGTTAGGTTCAGATGGGTGAGGTTTTGTAGTATAAGAACTTTTTGTGGATATTTTGGCAATGTCAAATTCTCCGACTTCGGTGATGGTTAGGTAAGGTTAGGTTAGGTATTGTGAGGTAAGCACGTTTTGTGGATATTTTCGCAATGTCGAATTCTTTGATTTCGGTGATGGTTAGGTTCAGATGGGTGAGGTTTGGTAGGATAAGAACTTTTTGTGGATATTTTGCCAATTTCGAATTCTCTGACTTCGGTGATGGTTAGGTTAGGTTGGATAAGGTATAGTGAGGTAAGCACGTTTTGTGGGTATTTTGGCAATGTCCATTTCTTCGATTTCGGTGATGGTTAGGTTCAGATGGGTGAGGTTTGGTGGGGTATGAACTTTTTGTGGATATTTTGGCAATGTTGAATTCTCTGACTTCGGTGATGGTTAGGTTAGGTTAGGTTAGGTATTGTGAGGTAAGCACGTTTTGTGGAGATTTTGGCAATGTCGAATTCTTTAATTTCGGTGATGGTTAGGTTCAGATGGGTGAGGTTTGGTAGGATAAGAACTTTTTGTGGATATTTTGGCATTGTCGAATTCTCTGACTTCGGTGATGGTTAGGTTAGGTTGGGTTAGGTACTGTGAGGTAAGCATGTTTTGTAGATATTTTGGCAATGTCTTATTCTTTAATTTCGTTGATGGTTAGGCTCAGATGGGTGAGGTTTGGTAGGATAAGAACTTTTTGTGGATATTGTGGCATTGTCGAATTCTCTGACTTCGGTGATTGTTAGGTTAGGTTGGGTTAGGTATTGAGAGGTAAGTGTTCCGACTTTTATAATGACGTGTGGCAAACAGTCTTATTAACTGATTGTCGATTGGCATTATTGACGAGTTGGCATTAGTGTCGGCCCAAGCGGAAACAGGCGACGGTCGGGTCAGTCAGCGAGCAGACGGCGTACGGACAACTTGTGTTCTCGTACGCTCCGCTGGCCCATATCCACGTGCAGATTTTACATTTCAATAAACTACATCAAACCATTATCGAAGTCTTTTCCATGATGGTCATTTCGAACCGAACACCAGTAACCTAGGCCACAACACCAAACGGACAAACCATTAGGAAAAAACGTGGTCGAGAAAAAATGGATGTCAATTAAGAAATCGGTATCGTTCCTTTGTTACTATCCATACCTTTCCAATACTAATAACATGTTTGCTTCTATTTCAGCAATATATTTATTGATGTACAGAGGTACATGACCGCGTGATTGACGCAGAAAATATATAAATAAAAACATAACCTACAAAGACGCATGGGACACAGAGGTAATCCAAAATTATCGGAACGATCACATAAACATCGTAAAGGATATTCAAGTAAGTGAATGTATTCAATCTCAGGCAATCTGTTCAAAAGGCAATCATGTGGGTAGGTCAGTTTTTAAAATATGTTTTAAAGTATAACAATTAATTAACGCGATTGTATAAAATAATATCGCGCTACGAAGGAATGTTTCATCGGTCGCATCGAATTTCGTATTAAAAGTGTAAAATCAGATGTTGTGTAAAATTAGCAAAGCACGTGGGGAATTATACTTGTAGCCCCAAAGTGGTTTAAAGCAAGTACATACCGGTATATTCATACATCGGTAGATCTATTTGTTTCTTAATGTGTGTAGAAACATCCTCCCCCCCCCCTCCACGATAAATGTGGAATTACACTTGTAGCCCCAAAGTGGCTTAAACCAAGTACGTACCGGTATATTCATACATCGGTAGATCTTTGTTTCTTAATGTGTGTAGAAACACCCTCCCCCCCCCCCCCCTCCACAATAAATGTGGAATTACACTTGTAGCCCCAAAGTGGCTTAAACCAAGTACGTACCGGTATATTCATACATCGGTAGATCTATTTGTTTCTTAATGTGTGTAGAAACACCCTCCCCCCCCCCTCCACGATAAATGTGGAATTACACTTGTAGCCCCAAAGTGGCTTAAACCAAGTACGTACCGGTATATTCATACATCGGTAGATCTATTTGTTTCTTAATGTGTGTAGAAACATCCTCCCCCCCCCCTCCACGATAAATGTGGAATTACACTTGTAGCCCCAAAGTGGCTTAAGCCAAGTACGTACCGGTATATTCATACATCGGTAGATCTCTTTGTTTCATAATGTGTGATGAAACAGTGGTGATTTAAAATAAATCACAAGACTTGTAGCCCCAAAGTGGATTAAATCAAGTACATACCGGTATATTCATACATCGGTAGATCTCTTTGTTTCATAATGTGTGATGAAACAGTGGTGATTTAAAATAAATCACAAGACTTGTAGCCCCAAAGTGGTTTAAATCAAGCACCCACCAATTTAGGGTTGTTATTTCTTCCAAAATATGTTGGATAGATTCTGGTGATAATAGTTAAAGTAGAATATTAAGATTCACGGTTAATCATTGAATATTATTACCTTATCTCTACGAATAGTTCAATTGACAGCTATAGTAGAGAATAACTGTATTTATGAGACGAAATAGTGCAACTTTCTGAAACAAATGTCAAGTGCTGAAAACGAGGAAATAGAAGCTTCGACTTCCCAGTCGCATAAAGGTCGAAATCCAACTAGGGACGTAGAACCTATTAGAGACAGGTCAAGCTCTAGAATACATCAGACTCGAAGTCAGACTCAATCGATAGAAATATTAGCGAAGGAAAATAAACTAGAAGTTATAATGACGTCAATAGAATTAAGGTATTCAGGCGCGGTACAAAGACTAAAAGGAAAAATAGATAAATCCTCCGAATTAGATGAAGGACAGTATCAAACCATTAAAGAAGCATACGATTATGTCCGAAAACTCCATTACGAGTATTTAGATAACCTTACAGACATATCGAAAGCGGCCAAAATAGACGAAGAGTACGATGCAATTACAATAACAGTTAAAAATCTTAAAGCAGCATTAGATTGCCAATCCTTTCAAGATAGTAAACTAAAGGTAGAGCAAGCAACAATTAAATTTGCTAGAGATAAGTTACCGACGTTAACCATTCCCACATTTCAGGGAGATCCATCTGAATGGCAATCGTTTCAACAAGCTTTTAAGAATATAATAGGAAACAAAACGGAATATTCGAATGTCACGAAATTACTATATTTGCATCAATCATTACTCGGTCCCGCTTTAGCAGCTGTATCAGGGTTAGATATTAGCTCAGACAATTATGAAATAACGTGGAGTATTTTAGACAAGCAATATAATTTACTAAGACTTAATCTCAAAACTAGGATTAACTCACTTTGTGACTTAAAATTAATCACAAGAGAATCACATATCGAATTGAGAAATCTATTGAATCAGGTAACAGTGTGTGTTAAAAACATTGAATCATTGGGTTACGCGAGAGAAATTTTAGATCCATGGGTAACATGTTTAGTTCTAAGGAAATTACCATTTAGTTTATTAAAGGACTGGGAAACATCTCTGGTTGACAGAGAAATGCCACCGTACGAGAAGTTAGAAATGTTTCTGCAGAATAGATGTAACGTATTACAATCTACTGCATCTGTAATTACGGTGAAAGAATTCCCTCATAACCGTCAACGAATCAGGAGAACTCATGTCGCGAATAAAAACCCATCAAGTAAGGTAAACGCATGTGCATTTTGTCGAAATAATCATTTCATAGGCAAATGTGATAAATTCAAAGCAAAATCCAGTTTGGAAAGAAATGAATTCGTTAAATCTAATAACATGTGTTTTAAATGTTTAAATTCATCGCATAAGATAACAAATTGCAAGTCTAACTATAATTGCTTAAGGTGCAAACAAAACCATCACACTTTGTTGCATCAGGACGATACATTTAGTTCCAATAATACGGGAAGGAAGTCAATTAATGCTCATTCTACTCATTTCTCTCAAAGGGAGATAATTTTACCGACGGTACAAGTAGACATTATAACGGCCAATGGAACGGTCGTTAAGGGTCGCACATTATTAGATTCCGGCTCACAAGTCAACTATGTTACCACATCTTTCGCTAAGAAGAATAACTTCAAATTAGAGAAAATCTCTCAAAAAATTGTAGGTATCGCTAATCAAGAAAGTAGCATTCGTCACATCACCAAGGTGACCATAAGGTCTTCAACCACTAATTACTCAACCAAAGTGTTGTGTTTGGTATTACCAGAAATTACTGGCGAAATTCCAACTGTGAAACTGGATCAACAGTTAATTTCAATACCAGCGGGAATCAAGTTATCAGATCCCCTTTGGAATAAACCGACGCCAATCGATTTATTTCTCGGCGCCGAGATATGCGTTCATGCTATGAAAGCAGGAACCATCCAGTTAGGAAAAGGTATGCCTATCTTAAAGGATACCGAATTCGGATGGACAATAGTTGGTCCATATCCCGAAGTAAATAATGCTCCAGGGAAGAGCCACATAGGCTTAAGTCAATTAGACAGTCACATTCAAAACTTTTGGATGATAGACCAGGTTCCTATGGTAAAACATCAATCTCTTGAGGAGAAAAGATGTGAGGAACATTTCCAAGCACACACATCACGAGATAAAAACGGTAGATTTTGTGTAGCTTTACCATATAAAAATTCCCCGGTAGTATTAGGAAGTTCATTGCACATTGCGGAGAAAAGACACAAAACTTTGGAAAGACGTTTTTTAGCCAATAATAATTTAAAAATGGAATACAATAAAGTTTTAGAAGAGTACATAAATTTAGGACATATGTCAGAGTGTGAACCTCCGGAGGCACATGAGGTTCATTGTTATTTACCTCATCACGTCGTGGTTAAGGAGTCTAGCCTTACCACTAAATATCGTGTAGTTTTTGATGCGTCCGCAAAGACAACGTCCAATATCTCACTAAATAATATTTTGATGGTGGGACCTAGTGTCCAATCAGATTTGTTAAGTTTACTACTCAACTTTCGACTCCATAAATACGTGATTACTGCGGATATTAAGCAGATGTACCGACAGATTCAAATAGCAGAGAAAAATAAAAATGTACAACGAATCATTTGGCGAACAGATCCCCAGAGTAAATTCAAGCATTACAAGCTTAATACAGTAACATTCGGAACTGCTTCAGCCCCATTTTTAGCTACTAGATGTCTAAATCAGTTAGCAGAGGAGAATAGAAACAAATATCCCATCGCTAGTAAAGTGATCGAACGTGATTTTTATGTTGATGATTTGCTCACGGGAACTAATACTATTGAAGCTGGTAAATTATTAAAGGTTCAATTGGAAACCATATTATTATCAGCCGGTATGCCCTTAAGCAAATGGACATCGAACAACTCCTGTATAATCACGGATGTTAAAGCTGACGATTGTTCAGATTTTAACTTCTCTAACGAATCACACAAAACTTTAGGTTTATTTTGGAAACCGCGGGAAGACGTTTTTGTATTTAAGGTTCAAACCGAAGTCGAGACTGAAAATATAACAAAAAGAAACTTTTTATCAGTAATTAGTCAGATCTTCGACCCATTAGGACTATTATCTCCATTGTTAATTAATTATAAGATATTAATGCAATCTGTCTGGCAACAAACCATTGGTTGGGATGAATTCATTCCTCAGACAATCTTCAAAAAATGGAAAGATTGCCAATTATCCAATACAGTCATGAAACTTTATAAAATTCCTAGATTGATAATACTAAATAATGCCATTAATATACAGGCACACGGATTTTGTGACGCATCCGAGAAAGCTTATGGTGCTTGTATTTATGTAAAATGTACTGATCAATTGGGAAATTCCAAATGTCATCTTGTGTGTTCTCGTTCGAGAGTCGCTCCGCTCAGTTTTGTAACTATTCCGCGTTTAGAGCTGTGCTCCGCTATGTTATTATCAAAGTTAATGAAGTCAACAATAGACCAATTAACAATTCATATTAATGAAAAATATTATTGGACGGATTCAACCGTCGCATTGCATTGGATTAGGGGAGAGTCATGTAAATGGACTACCTTCGTTGCCAATCGAGTGGCCGAAATCCAATCAATATCTCAACCCATTGAGTGGTACCATGTCTCCTCTACAGACAATCCAGCAGATTTAATTTCTCGAGGGACTCAACCATCAGAATTAAATCATAATTCGTTATGGTGGGACGGCCCTAGTTGGTTGAAATTAGATGAATCACGATGGCCTCGAAGACCTCCTGAGATCACAATAGATCTTCCAGAGAGAAGGGTAGTCACTAACGCTACCCTTGTGAGGGAAAATAATTGGATAGATAAATATTCTCATCTTCCAAGACTCCTTCGAGTTTTATCATATGTTCGTCGGCCACTAAGGAATAAACAATTAAACGTTAAAGAAAATAACGAACCGTCCGCTTTAGAATTAAAAGATGCTTTAAATAATTTGATTAGGTTATCGCAAATGGAATCATTTCCATTGGAATATCATTTGCTGAGCAAGGGACATCCAATTCCCAGTAGCAGTAAATTAGCTAAATTGTCCCCTCTATTCCATGAGAATTTAATTTGTGTTGGAAGTAGACTTCCTCGGGGAACAACTCTATCAACGTCACCCATTATCTTGTCAAATAAGCATAAACTTACACACATGATTGTCCGAGATGCACACTTGAAATATATTCACTTGGGTACTCAAGCCTTACTGTCGTTATTGCGGCAGACCTATTGGCCATTGGCCGGACATAATACTGTCAAAGGAGTGGTGCGTTCATGTGTCATTTGTTTCAGAAATAAACCACTGTCACACAATAGATTAATGGGATTACTCCCGCTTGAACGTACCACTGCGAATTTTCCTTTCAGTCATGTGGGGATAGATTTCGCAGGACCTTTTCCTGTGAAGAGTGGTTGCAATAAGAATTCTAAGATAATTAAGGGTTACGTTTGTGTCTTTGTGTGTTTTTCCAGTAAGGCAGTTCACTTGGAACTTGTCGGAGACTTAACGAGTTCAAATTTCTTAAATTGTTTAAGAAGATTCGTAGCCAGACGTGGCAGGCCCAATACGATATATTCCGACAATGCTACTAATTTTGTCGGTGCAAGTCGTGAACTCGTTAATTTAGTAAAATTAATTTACGAACGTCCTCATGAGGAGAAGCTACTACGGTATGTAGCCTCCGAAGGGATTCGTTGGAAGTTTAACCCGCCAAGGGCGCCTCACATGGGAGGGCTGTGGGAAGCAGCGGTTAAATCCATGAAGATTCATTTAAACAAGGTGTTAAAGGCCACCACCTTAAATTTCGAATCATTTTGTACGGTATTGACTCAAATAGAAGCTTGCATGAATTCCCGTCCTCTTAGTCCCTTGTCTTCGGATCCACTAGACCTTTTACCCCTCACACCTGGACATTTCTTAATTGGCAGATCCTTACTCGCTCTTCCAATGGAGGTTAAATATAACACTAATGTCCATGCCAATCTGCTTCAGATACAATTGACCACAGCAGCATTTTGGAAACGTTGGTCGGCGGAATATTTACATTCTTTGCAGTTACGACACAAATGGAAGAAGGACTCGAGCAACAATCTGAGTGTGGGTCAAATGGTCCTGTTAAAGGAGGAACACATGCTGCCAACCCGATGGGTCTTGGGTCGAGTCACTAAATCGTATCCCGGACCAGATGGCAGAGTTCGAGTCGTCGACGTCTTTACTGCCAGCGGAGAGTTTCGTCGGTCCAGTCATCTAGTGGCGCCATTGCCGATTCTACCACAAGGACCACTTGACAGGAAGGAAGATCAGCAAGAGGGAGGAGAAACAGCAGCTTCAATTCCGTCAACTTCGGTAGCTTAGTTTAACCCGAAGACACTACCCCCAACTCATATTACTTATTAGATGTAATCATGAGTTTAAATCATTCAATGTTAATAGTAGTACTCCGTAATTCACTTTAATTGTGTTGTGTGTATAATTTAAGCTATTTTCATTTTAACATTCGGCAGTATATATCTCCGAATTTAATCTAATCATTTTGTCTTTATAATATAAGACTTGTCTCATGTCATCACTCGGAAGGATTATATCAGAGTTTAAAATAAACTGTTCAAATTTGACAGTTAAAATTAGATTCATGATTTGTTAATGTTAGTTTCCAAGCCACACTTAATGGAGCATCTTAAATTATTTCATGTCTACTTAATTATAACCTGCCGGGAGTCATCCGCAGGTCTTATGTTTCTTGTTATGAAAACATAAGTTAACTCTTACTGTTTATAGTATCTATGTGAATCATAGAATAAGTAAATATTATAATACTGAACATTTCAATGTTTAACGTAGAGACATCTATAATCATAGTTCGCCTTCATTTCCTGCTTGTAGGAATGAATGAATGACTTTTCAATTTACTTTTAATTTAGCAATGTTTGTGCTACTTGTTGATGAAATCAAGTTAACTTAGGAGCATTACACTCACTAATCAAGTTTAGTTGATCGGTAATAGCTGATCTGTCTTGACAACTGTAATAGTGTCAACATTGTATTGTCTAAGTTAACATCAAGATGAGGAATGCTTAAGTTTTAAACCATATACAGTCCACTCTCTTTTCTTTAAAGTAAACTTATCTTGTAATGCTTATTCACAGCTTCAAAGGAGATTTCAAAAATTTTAATGTAAATAGAAATAACCTTCACCAGAGGTATACCTATAAGTTCAAATATTACTGAACCAATAAATTGATTTTATCCTCACACTGGAGGAGGCAAAGGTTTCATTATTCACCCTCTATTTAATTATTTTAAGAGCTATGATTTATTGTAAACGACTCGTCAGTAATGCTGTAACTCTGTAGAATAACTGTATGGTTCAACAGTTTTCCTATGTGGGACTATGTTCCGACTTTTATAATGACGTGTGGCAAACAGTCTTATTAACTGATTGTCGATTGGCATTATTGACGAGTTGGCATTAGTGTCGGCCCAAGCGGAAGCAGGCGACGGTCGGGTCAGTCAGCGAGCAGACGGCGTACGGACAACTTGTGTTCTCGTACGCTCCGCTGGCCCATATCCACGTGCAGATTTTACATTTCAATAAACTACATCAAACCATTATCGAAGTCTTTTCCAGTAAGCACGTTTTGTAAATATTTTGGCAATGTCCAATTCTTTGATTTCGGTGATGGTTAGGTTCAGATGGGTGAGGTTTTGTAGTATAAGAACTTTTTGTGGATATTTTGGCAATGTCAAATTCTCTGACTTCGGTGATGGTAAGGTTAGGTTGGGTTAGGTATTGTGAGGTAAGCCCGTTTTGTGGATATTTTATCATTGTCCAATTCTTTGATTTCGGTGATGGTTAGGTTCAGATAAGTGAGGTTTGGTAGGATAAGAACTTTTTGTGGATATTTTGGCAATGTCGAATTCTCTGACTTCGGTGATGGTTAGGTTAGGTTGGATAAGGTATAGTGAGGAAAGCTCGTTTTGTGGATATTTTAGCAATGTCCATTAATTCGATTTCGGTGATGGTTAGGTTCAGATGCTTAGGTTTGGTGGGGTATTAATTTTTTTTGGATATTTTGGCAATGTTGGATTCTCTGACTTCGGTGATGGTTAGGTTAGGTTGGGTTAGGTATTGTGAGGTAAGCACGTTTTGTGGATATTTTACAATGTCCAATTCTTTGATTTCGGTGATGGTTAGGTTCAGATGGGTAAGGTTTGGTAGGATAAGAACTTTTTGTGGATATTTTGGCAATGTCGAATTCTCTAACTTCGGTGATGGTTAGGTTAGGTTGGATAAGGTATAGTGAGGTAAGCACGTTTTGTGGATATTTTGTCAAGCCTAATTCTTTGATTTCGGTGATGGTTAGGTTCAGATGGGTGAGGTTTGGTAGGATAAGAACTTTTTGTGGATATTTTGGCATTGTCGAATTCTTTAATTTCGGTGATGGTAAGGTTCAGATGGGTGAGGTTTGGTAGGATAAGAACTTTTTGTGGATATTTTGGCATTGTCGAATTCTCTGACTTCGGTGATGGTTAGGTTAGGTTGGGTTAGGTACTGTGAGGTAAGCATGTTTTGTAGATATTTTGGCAATGTCTATTTCTTTAATTTCGTTGATGGTTAGGCTCAGATGGGTGAGGTTTGGTAGGATAAGAACTTTTTGTGGATATTTTGGCAATGTCGAATTCTCTGACTTCGGTGATGGTTAGGTTAGGTTGGATAAGGTATAGTGAGGTAAGCACGTTTTGTGGATATTTTGGCAATGTCCATTTCCTCGATTTCGGTGATGGTTAGGTTCAGATGGGTGAGGTTTGGTGGGAGATGAACTTTTTGTGGATATTTTGGCAATGTTGAATTCTCTGACTTCGGTGATGGTTAGGTTAGGTTGGGTTAGGTATTGTGAGGTTAACATGTTTTGTAGATATTTTGGCAATGTCTAATTCTTTAATTTCGTTGATGGTTAGGCTCAGATGGGTGAGGTTTGGTAGGATAAGATTTTTTTGTGGATATTTTGGCAATGTCGAATTCTCTGACTTCGGTGATGGTTAGGTTAGGTTGGATAAGGTATAGTGAGGTAAGCACGTTTTGTGGGTATTTTGGCAATGTCTATTTCTTCGATTTCGGTGATGGTTAGGTTCAGATGGGTGAGGTTTGGTAGGGTAAGAACTTTTTGTGGATATTTTGGCATTGTCGAATTCTTTGACTTCGGTGATGGTTAGGTTAGGTTGGGTTAAGTACTGTGAGGTAAGCATGTTTTGTAGATATTTTGGCAATGTCTAATTCTTTAATTTCGTTGATGGTTAGGCTCAGATTGGTGAGGTTTGGTAGGATAAGAACTTTTTGTGGATATTTTGGCAATGTCGAATTCTCTGACTTCGGTGATGGTTAGGTTAGGTTAGGTTAGGTATTGTGAGGTAAGCACGTTTTGTGGATATTTTGTCAAGCCTAATTCTTTGATTTCGGTGATGGTTAGGTTTAGATAGGTGAGGTTTGGTAGGATAAGAACTTTTTGTGGATATTTTGGCAATGTCGAATTCTCTGACTTCGATGATGGTTAGGTTAGGTTGGATAAAGTATAGTGAGGAAAGCTCGTTTTGTGGATATTTTGGCAATGTCTATTAATTCGATTTCGGTGAGGGTTATGTTCAGATGCTTAGGTTTGGTGGGGTATTAATTTTTTTTGGATATTTTGGCAATGTTGGATTCTCTGACTTCGGTGATGGTTAGGTTAGGTTGGGTTAGGTATTGTAAGGTAAGCACGTTTTGTGGATATTTTGGCAATGTCTAATTCTTTGATTTCGGTGATGGTTAGGTTCAGATGGGTGAGGTTTCGTAGGATAAGAACTTTTTGTGGATATTTTGGCAATGTCGTATTCTCTGACTTCGGTGATGGTAAGGTTAGGTTGGGTTAGGTATTGTGAGGTAACCACGTTTCGTGGATATTTTGGCAATGCCTAGTTCTTTAATTTCGGTGATGGTTAGGTTCAGATGGGTGAGGTTTGGTAGGATAAGAACTTTTTGTGGATATTTTGGCATTGTCGAATTCTCTGACTTCGGTGATGGTTAGGTTAGGTTAGGTTAAGTATTGTGAGGTAAGCACGTTTTGTGGATACTTTGGCAATGTCGAATTCTTTGATTTCGGTGATGGTTAGGTTCAGATGGGTGAGGTTTTTAGGATAAGAACTTTTTGTGGATATTTTGGCAATGTCAAATTCTCTGACTTCGGTGATGGTTAGGTTAGGTTGAGTTAGGTATTGTGAGGTAAGCCCGTTTTGTGGATATTTTATCATTGTCCAATTCCTTGATTTCGGTGATGGTTAGGTTCAGATAAGTGAGGTTTGGTAGGATAAGAACTTTTTGTGGATATTTTGGCAATGTCGAATTCTCTGACTTCGGTGATGGTTAGGTTAGGTTTGATAAGGTATAGTGAGGAAAGCTCGTTTTGTGGATATTTTAGCAATGTCCATTAATTCGATTTCGGTGATGGTTAGGTTCAGATGCTTAGGTTTGGTGGGGTATTAATTTTTTTTGGATATTTTGGCAATGTTGGATTCTCTGACTTCGGTGATGGTTAGGTTAGGTTGGGTTAGGTATTGTGAGGTAAGCACGTTTTGTGGATATTTTGGCAATGTCCAATTCTTTGATTTCGGTGATGGTTAGGTTCAGATGGGTGAGGTTTGGTGGGGTATGAACTTTTTGTGGATATTTTGGCAATGTTGAATTCTCTGACTTCGGTGATGGTTAGGTTAGGTTGGGTTAGGTATTGTGAGGTAAGCACGTTTTGTGGATATTTTATCATTGTCCAATTCTTTGATTTCGGTGATGGTTAGGTTCAGATAAGTGAGGTTTGGTAGGATAAGAACTTTTTGTGGATATTTTGGCATTGTCGAATTCTCTGACTTCGGTGATGGTTAGGTTAGGTTAGGTTAAGTATTGTGAGGTAAGCACGTTTTGTGGATATTTTGGCAATGTCCAAATCTTTGATTTCGGTGATGGTTAGGTTCAGATGGGAGATGTTTTGTAGGATAAGAACTTTTTGTGGATATTTTGGCAATGTCGAATTCTTTGACTTCGGTGATGGTAAGGTTAGGTTAAGTTAGGTATGGTGAGGTAATAATAGGGAAATAATAGGAAGTTACCTGTCGGAGAGGGTTCTGATCACAAGACTGGCAGAACGCAAGATCTCCTCTGGTGTTCCACAGGGCTCTGTCATGGGACCAACATTATGGAACATAATGTACGACTCACTTCTTAAATTAAGACTTCCAGGAGGAGCGAAGCTGGTGGGTTTTGCAGACGACGTAGCTATCATTGTTGTGGCTAGGAAAATAACGGACCTCGAGACCGCCACAAACGACACTCTCGACCTGGTGAACGACTGGATGACGGAAGCCGGACTACAGCTTGCACCACAAAAAACCGAGGCGGTTTTGTTCACCAGAAAAAGAAAAATCGAACCCCCGAAAATCACCATTTCGGGATACGACGTGAGACTAAAAAGGTATTTGACTTATCTTGGAATAACTCTAGATGACAAATTAACCTTTAAGAAACAAGCTGAGCATGCCGCGGAGAAAGCGGCAAGAGCTGTCAACAACATCGGACGACTAATGCCCAACATCGGAGGGCCCAAACCATGCCGAAGAAAACTACTCAACAGCGTAGTGCACTCGGTGATCCTATACGGTGCACCAATATGGGCGCCCAGCATGGCAGTGGAGAGAACCAGGAAATACCTCGCAAGAGTACAACGCAGGGGCGTACTGAGAATCGTATCGGCATATACAACAGTATCCGAGTGCGCAGTACTGGTTATTGCTGGAGTACCACCCATCGACCTACTGGCACATGAAAGAAAGAAGGTATACGAGGGAAGAAAGGAGGGAACGAAAAAAGTAAGAGCGACGGCACGGGCGGAGCTCATGACGGAATGGCAGGTCCGCTGGGACGGCGCAGACAAAGGTAGATGGACACATCGACTGATCCCATCAATCGCAGCCTGGACAAGGAGGAAAAGCGCAAAACCGGACTACCACACAACCCAGCTACTAACCAGCCATGGGTGTTTCGGAGCATTCCTCAACCGCATCGGAAAGGAAACGACAGCAGGATGTCACCACTGTGCATCAATCAGAGATGACGCAGAACATACACTCCTCGTATGCCCTGCATGGGAATCTGAAAGAGCGACACTCGAAGAAAGCACCCCGGTCAACACTGAAGACATAGCACAGAACATCACTAAAGACGTAGCCTCTTGGAAAGCATTCGCAGAGTTCGCAAGGAGCGTCATGAAGCAGAAGGAGGAGGCCGAACGGCTAAGGAAAGCGGAAAGACTTATAGAAGGAAATGAATAGATGTCAACCCATAGATATAGATATACTATTACCAGCCTATGATTAATACTGCAAATGAATGTTTTTCAGGAAACAGAAACCAAGCGGGTCAACTAGATGAACTGGAAAGGAGGGATCCGCACAAAAAGGAGAAGCCAACAAGGACGAAATCAGCCCCTGCGGAAGCAATCCACCAACAAGTGGGGTCCCCAAAGGGGTGAGGTGAGTCGGAGGAGTTTTTTAGTCAGTAAAAATCTGACACTTCCCTCTAGTGCGGACTAGAGGGAGTCTTATTGAAGATTTTCTCCTCCCACGCATAGGAAAAAAAAAAAAAAAAAAAAAAAGGTATTGTGAGGTAACCACGTTTCGTGGATATTTTGGCAATGCCTAGTTCTTTAATTTCGGTGATGGTTAGGTTCAGATGGGTGAGGTTTGGTAGGATAAGAACTTTTTGTGGATATTTTGGCATTGTCGAATTCTCTGACTTCGGTGATGGTTAGGTTAGGTTAGGTTAAGTATTGTGAGGTAAGCACGTTTTGTGGATACTTTGGCAATGTCGAATTCTTTGATTTCGGTGATGGTTAGGTTCAGATGGGTGAGGTTTTTAGGATAAGAACTTTTTGTGGATATTTTGGCAATGTCAAATTCTCTGACTTCGGTGATGGTTAGGTTAGGTTGAGTTAGGTATTGTGAGGTAAGCCCGTTTTGTGGATATTTTATCATTGTCCAATTCCTTGATTTCGGTGATGGTTAGGTTCAGATAAGTGAGGTTTGGTAGGATAAGAACTTTTTGTGGATATTTTGGCAATGTCGAATTCTCTGACTTCGGTGATGGTTAGGTTAGGTTTGATAAGGTATAGTGAGGAAAGCTCGTTTTGTGGATATTTTAGCAATGTCCATTAATTCGATTTCGGTGATGGTTAGGTTCAGATGCTTAGGTTTGGTGGGGTATTAATTTTTTTTGGATATTTTGGCAATGTTGGATTCTCTGACTTCGGTGATGGTTAGGTTAGGTTGGGTTAGGTATTGTGAGGTAAGCACGTTTTGTGGATATTTTGGCAATGTCCAATTCTTTGATTTCGGTGATGGTTAGGTTCAGATGGGTGAGGTTTGGTGGGGTATGAACTTTTTGTGGATATTTTGGCAATGTTGAATTCTCTGACTTCGGTGATGGTTAGGTTAGGTTGGGTTAGGTATTGTGAGGTAAGCACGTTTTGTGGATATTTTATCATTGTCCAATTCTTTGATTTCGGTGATGGTTAGGTTCAGATAAGTGAGGTTTGGTAGGATAAGAACTTTTTGTGGATATTTTGGCATTGTCGAATTCTCTGACTTCGGTGATGGTTAGGTTAGGTTAGGTTAAGTATTGTGAGGTAAGCACGTTTTGTGGATATTTTGGCAATGTCCAAATCTTTGATTTCGGTGATGGTTAGGTTCAGATGGGAGATGTTTTGTAGGATAAGAACTTTTTGTGGATATTTTGGCAATGTCGAATTCTTTGACTTCGGTGATGGTAAGGTTAGGTTAAGTTAGGTATGGTGAGGTTATAATAGGGAAATAATAGGAAGTTACCTGTCGGAGAGGGTTCTGATCACAAGACTGGCAGAACGCAAGATCTCCTCTGGTGTTCCACAGGGCTCTGTCATGGGACCAACATTATGGAACATAATGTACGACTCACTTCTTAAATTAAGACTTCCAGGAGGAGCGAAGCTGGTGGGTTTTGCAGACGACGTAGCTATCATTGTTGTGGCTAGGAAAATAACGGACCTCGAGACCGCCACAAACGACACTCTCGACCTGGTGAACGACTGGATGACGGAAGCCGGACTACAGCTTGCACCACAAAAAACCGAGGCGGTTTTGTTCACCAGAAAAAGAAAAATCGAACCCCCGAAAATCACCATTTCGGGATACGACGTGAGACTAAAAAGGTATTTGACTTATCTTGGAATAATTCTAGATGACAAATTAACCTTTAAGAAACAAGCTGAGCATGCCGCGGAGAAAGCGGCAAGAGCTGTCAACAACATCGGACGACTAATGCCCAACATCGGAGGGCCCAAACCATGCCGAAGAAAACTACTCAACAGCGTAGTGCACTCGGTGATCCTATACGGTGCACCAATATGGGCGCCCAGCATGGCAGTGGAGAGAACCAGGAAATACCTCGCAAGAGTACAACGCAGGGGCGTACTGAGAATCGTATCGGCATATACAACAGTATCCGAGTGCGCAGTACTGGTTATTGCTGGAGTACCACCCATCGACCTACTGGCACATGAAAGAAAGAAGGTATACGAGGGAAGAAAGGAGGGAACGAAAAAAGTAAGAGCGACGGCACGGGCGGAGCTCATGACGGAATGGCAGGTCCGCTGGGACGGCGCAGACAAAGGTAGATGGACACATCGACTGATCCCATCAATCGCAGCCTGGACAAGGAGGAAAAGCGCAAAACCGGACTACCACACAACCCAGCTACTAACCAGCCATGGGTGTTTCGGAGCATTCCTCAACCGCATCGGAAAGGAAACGACAGCAGGATGTCACCACTGTGCATCAATCAGAGATGACGCAGAACATACACTCCTCGTATGCCCTGCATGGGAATCTGAAAGAGCGACACTCGAAGAAAGCACCCCGGTCAACACTGAAGACATAGCACAGAACATCACTAAAGACGTAGCCTCTTGGGAAGCATTCGCAGAGTTCGCAAGGAGCGTCATGAAGCAGAAGGAGGAGGCCGAACGGCTAAGGAAAGCGGAAAGACTTATAGAAGGAAATGAATAGATGTCAACCCATAGATATAGATATACTATTACCAGCCTATGATTAATACTGCAAATGAATGTTTTTCAGGAAACAGAAACCAAGCGGGTCAACTAGATGAACTGGAAAGGAGGGATCCGCACAAAAAGGAGAAGCCAACAAGGACGAAATCAGCCCCTGCGGAAGCAATCCACCAACAAGTGGGGTCCCCAAAGGGGTGAGGTGAGTCGGAGGAGTTTTTTAGTCAGTAAAAATCTGACACTTCCCTCTAGTGCGGACTAGAGGGAGTCTTATTGAAGATTTTCTCCTCCCACGCATAGGAAAAAAAAAAAAAAAAAAAAAAAGGTATTGTGAGGTAACCACGTTTCGTGGATATTTTGGCAATGCCTAGTTCTTTAATTTCGGTGATGGTTAGGTTCAGATGGGTGAGGTTTGGTAGGATAAGAACTTTTTGTGGATATTTTGGCATTGTCGAATTCTCTGACTTCGGTGATGGTTAGGTTAGGTTAGGTTAAGTATTGTGAGGTAAGCACGTTTTGTGGATACTTTGGCAATGTCGAATTCTTTGATTTCGGTGATGGTTAGGTTCAGATGGGTGAGGTTTTTAGGATAAGAACTTTTTGTGGATATTTTGGCAATGTCAAATTCTCTGACTTCGGTGATGGTTAGGTTAGGTTGAGTTAGGTATTGTGAGGTAAGCCCGTTTTGTAGATATTTTATCATTGTCCAATTCCTTGATTTCGGTGATGGTTAGGTTCAGATAAGTGAGGTTTGGTAGGATAAGAACTTTTTGTGGATATTTTGGCAATGTCGAATTCTCTGACTTCGGTGATGGTTAGGTTAGGTTGGATAAGGTATAGTGAGGAAAGCTCGTTTTGTGGATATTTTAGCAATGTCCATTAATTCGATTTCGGTGATGGTTAGGTTCAGATGCTTAGGTTTGGTGGGGTATTAATTTTTTTTGGATATTTTGGCAATGTTGGATTCTCTGACTTCGGTGATGGTTAGGTTAGGTTGGGTTAGGTATTGTGAGGTAAGCACATTTTGTGGATATTTTGGCAATGTCCAATTCTTTGATTTTGGTGATGGTTAGGTTCAGATGGGTGAGGTTTTGTAGGATAAGAACTTTTTGTGGATATTTTGGCAATGTCGAATTCTCTGACTTTGGTGATGGTAAGGTTAGGTTGGGTTAGGTATTGTGAGGTAAGCACGTTTTGTGGATTATTTATCAATGTCCATTTCTTTGATTTCGGTGATGGTTAGGTTCAGATGGGTGAGGTTTGGTGGGGTATGAACTTTTTGTGGATATTTTGGCAATGTTGAATTCTCTGACTGCGGTGATGGTTAGGTTAGGTTGGGTTAGGTATTGTGAGGTAAGCACGTTTTGTGGATATTTTATCATTGTTCAATTCTTTGATTTCGGTGATGGTTAGGTTCAGATAAGTGAGGTTTAGTAGGATAAGAACTCTTTGTGGATATTTTGGCAATGTCGAATTCTCTGACTTTGGTGATGATAAGGTTAGGTTGGTTTAGGTATTGTGAGGTAAGCACGTTTTGTGGATATTTTCGCAATGTCCAATTCTTTAATTTCTGTGATGGTTAGGTTCAGATGGGTGAGGTTCTGTAGGATAAGAACTTTTTGTGGATATTTTGGCAATGTCGAATTCTCTGACTTCGGTGATGGTTAGGTTAGGTTGGATAAAGTATAGTGAGGTAAGAACGTTTTGTGGATATTTTGGCAATGTCCAATTCTTTGATTTCGGTGATGGTTAGGTTCAGATGGGTGAAATTTGGTAGGATAAGAACTTTTTGTGGATATTTTGGCAATGTCGAATTCTCTGACTTCGGTGATGCTTAGGTTAGGTTGGGTTAGGTATTGTGAGGTAAGCACGTTTTGTGGATATTTAATCATTGTCCAATTCTTTGATTTCGGTGATGAATAGGTTCAGATAAGTGAGGTTTGGTAGAATAAGAACTTTTTGTGGATATTTTGGCAATGTCGAATTCTCTGACTTCGGTGATGGTTAGGTTAGGTTGGTTTAGGTATTGTGAAGAAAGCACGTTTTGTGGATATTTTCCCAATGTCCAATTCTTTGATTTCGGTAATGGTTAGGTTCAGATGGGTGAGGTTCTGTAGGATAAGAACTTTTTGTGGATATTTTGGCAATGTCGAATTCTCTGACTTCGGTGATGGTTAGGTTAGGTTGGATAAGGTAATGTGAAGTAAGCACGTTTTGTGGATATTTTATTAATGTCCAATTCTTTGATTTCGGTGATGGTTAGGTTCAGATGGGTAAGGTTTGGTAGGATAATAACTTTTTGTGGATAATTTGGCAATGTCGAATTCTCTAACTTCGGTGATGGTTAGGTTAGGTTGGATAAGGTATAGTGAGGTAAGCACGTTTTGTGGATATTTTGGCAATGTCCATTTCTTCGATTTCGGTGATGGTTAGGTTCAGATGGGGGAGGTTTGGTGGGGTATGAACTATTTGTGGATATTTTGGCAATGTTGAATTCTCTGACTTCGGTGATGGTTAGGTTAGGTTAGGTTTGGTATTGTGAGGTAAGCACGTTTTGTGGATATTTTGGCAATGTCGAATTCTTTGATTTCGGTGAAAGTTAGGTTCATATGGGTGAGGTTTGGTAGGATAAGAACTTTTTGTGGATATTTTGGCAATGTCGAATTCTCTGACTTCGGTGATGGTTAGGTTAGGTTGGGTTAGGTATTGTGAGGTAAGCACGTTTTGTGAATTATTTATCAATATCCAATTCTTTGATTTCGGTGATGGTTAGGTTCAGATGGGTGAGGTTCTGTAGGATAAGAACTTTTTGTGGATATTTTGGCAATGTCGAATTCTCTGACTTCGGTGATGGTTAGGTTAGGTTGGATAAGGTAATGTGAGGTAAGCACGTTTTGTGGATATTTTATTAATGTCCAATTCTTTGATTTCGGTGATGGTTAGGTTCAGATGGGTAAGGTTTGGTAGGATAATAACTTTTTGTGGATAATTTGGCAATGTCGAATTCTCTAACTTCGGTGATGGTTAGGTTAGGTTGGATAAGGTATAGTGAGGTAAGCACGTTTTGTGGATATTTTGGCAATGTCCATTTCTTCGATTTCGGTGATGGTTAGGTTCAGATGGGGGAGGTTTGGTGGGGTATGAACTATTTGTGGATATTTTGGCAATGTTGAATTCTCTGACTTCGGTGATGGTTAGGTTAGGTTAGGTTTGGTATTGTGAGGTAAGCACGTTTTGTGGATATTTTGGCAATGTCGAATTCTTTGATTTCGGTGAAAGTTAGGTTCATATGGGTGAGGTTTGGTAGGATAAGAACTTTTTGTGGATATTTTGGCAATGTCAAATTCTCTGACTTCGGTGATGGTTAGGTTAGGTTGGGTTAGGTATTGTGAGGTAAGCACGTTTTGTGGATATTTTCGCTATGTCCCATTCTTTGATTTCGGTGATGGTTAGGTTCAGATGGGTGAGGTTTGGTAGGATAAGAACTTTTTGTGGATATTTTGGCAATGTCGAATTCTCTGACTTCGGTGATGGTTAGGTTAGGTTGGGTTAGGTATTGTGAGGTAAGCACGTTTTGTGAATTATTTATCAATATCCAATTCTTTGATTTCGGTGATGGTTAGGTTCAGATGGGTGAGGTTTTGTAGGATAAGAACTTTTTGTGGATATTTTGGCAATGTCGAATTCTCTGACTTCGGTGATGGTTAGGTTAGGTTGGGTTAGGTATTGTGAGGTAAGCACGTTTTGTGGATATTTACGCTATGTCCCATTCTTTGATTTCGGTGATGGTTAGGTTCAGATGGGTGAGGTTTGGTAGGATAAGAACTTTTTGTGGATATTTTGGCAATGTCGAATTCTCTGACTTCGGTGATGGTTAGGTTAGGTTGGGTTAGGTATTGTGAGGTAAGCACGTTTTGTGGATATTTACGCTATGTCCCATTCTTTGATTTCGGTGATGGTTAGGTTCAGATGGGTGAGGTTTTGTAGGATAAGAACTTGGAAAAGACTTCGATAATGGTTTGATGTAGTTTATTGAAATGTAAAATTTGCACGTGGTGGGCCAGCGGAGCGTACGGAACACAAGCTGTCCGTACGCCGTCTGCTCGAACTCTGTCGACCGTCGCGTATTTCCGCTTGGGCCGACACTAATGCCAACTCGTCAATAATGCCAATCGACAATCAGTTAATAAGACTGTTTGCCACACGTCATTACAAAAGTCGGAACATAGTCCCACATAGGAAAACTGTTGAACAATACAGTTATTCTACAGAGTTACAGCATTACTGACGAGTCGTTTACAATAAATCATAGCTCTTCAAATAATTAAATAGAGGGTGAATAATGAAACCTTTGCCTCATCCAGTGTGAGGATAAAATCAATTTATTGGTTCAGTAATATTTCAACTTATAGATATACCTCTGGTGAATGTTGTTTCTATTTACATTAAAATTTTTGAAATCTCCTTTGAAGCTGTGAATAAGCATTACAAGATAAGTTTACTTTAAAGAAGAGAGAGTGGACTGTATATGGTTTAAAACTTAAGCATTCCTCATCTTGATGTTAACTTAGACAATACAATGTTGACACTATTACAGTAGTCAATACAGATCAGCTATTACCGATCAACTTAACTTGATTAGTGAGTGTAATGCTCCTAAGTTAACTTGATTTCATCAATAAGTAACACAAACATTGCTAAATTAAAAGTAAATTGGAAATTCATTCATTCATTCCTACAAGCAGGAAATGAAAGTGAACTATGATTATAGATGTCTCTACGTTCAACATTGAAATGTTCAGTATTATAATATTTACTTATTCTATGATTCACATAAATACTATAAACAGTAAGAGTTAACTTATGTTTTCATAACAAGAAACATAAGACCTGCGGATGACTCCCGGCAGGTTATAATTAAGTAGACATGAAATAATTTAAGATGCTCCATTAAGTGTGGCTTGGAGACTAACATTAACAAATCATGAATCTAATTTTAACTGTCAAATTTGAACAGTTTATTTTAAACTCGGATATAATCCTTCCGAGTGATGACATGAGACAAGTCTTATATTATAAAGACAAAATGATTAGATTAAATTCGGAGATATATACTGCCGAATGTTAAAATGAAAATAGCTTAAATTATACACACAACACAATTAAAGTGAATTACGGAGTACTACTATTAACATTGAATGATTTAAACTCATGATTACATCTAATAAGTAATATGAGTTGGGGGTAGTGTCTTCGGGTTAAACTAAGCTACCGAAGTTGACGGAATTGAAGCTGCTGTTTCTCCTCCCTCTTGCTGATCTTCCTTCCTGTCAAGTGGTCCTTGTGGTAGAATCGGCAATGGCGCCACTAGATGACTGGACCGACGAAACTCTCCGCTGGCAGTAAAGACGTCGACGACTCGAACTCTGCCATCTGGTCCGGGATACAATTTAGTGACTCGACCCAAGACCCATCGGGTTGGCAGCATGTGTTCCTCCTTTAACAGGACCATTTGACCCACACTCAGATTGTTGCTCGAGTCCTTCTTCCATTTGTGTCGTAACTGCAAAGAATGTAAATATTCCGCCGACCAACGTTTCCAAAATGCTGCTGTGGTCAATTGTATCTGAAGCAGATTGGCATGGACATTAGTGTTATATTTAACCTCCATTGGAAGAGCGAGTAAGGATCTGCCAATTAAGAAATGTCCAGGTGTGAGGGGTAAAAGGTCTAGTGGATCCGAAGACAAGGGACTAAGAGGACGGGAATTCATGCAAGCTTCTATTTGAGTCAATACCGTACAAAATGATTCGAAATTTAAGGTGGTGGCCTTTAACACCTTGTTTAAATGAATCTTCATGGATTTAACCGCTGCTTCCCACAGCCCTCCCATGTGAGGCGCCCTTGGCGGGTTAAACTTCCAACGAATCCCTTCGGAGGCTACATACCGTAGTAGCTTCTCCTCATGAGGACGTTCGTAAATTAATTTTACTAAATTAACGAGTTCACGACTTGCACCGACAAAATTAGTAGCATTGTCGGAATATATCGTATTGGGCCTGCCACGTCTGGCTACGAATCTTCTTAAACAATTTAAGAAATTTGAACTCGTTAAGTCTCCGACAAGTTCCAAGTGAACTGCCTTACTGGAAAAACACACAAAGACACAAACGTAACCCTTAATTATCTTAGAATTCTTATTGCAACCACTCTTCACAGGAAAAGGTCCTGCGAAATCTATCCCCACATGACTGAAAGGAAAATTCGCAGTGGTACGTTCAAGCGGGAGTAATCCCATTAATCTATTGTGTGACAGTGGTTTATTTCTGAAACAAATGACACATGAACGCACCACTCCTTTGACAGTATTATGTCCGGCCAATGGCCAATAGGTCTGCCGCAATAACGACAGTAAGGCTTGAGTACCCAAGTGAATATATTTCAAGTGTGCATCTCGGACAATCATGTGTGTAAGTTTATGCTTATTTGACAAGATAATGGGTGACGTTGATAGAGTTGTTCCCAGAGGAAGTCTACTTCCAACACAAATTAAATTCTCGTGGAATAGAGGGGACAATTTAGCTAATTTACTGCTACTGGGAATTGGATGTCCCTTGCTCAGCAAACGATATTCCAATGGAAATGATTCCATTTGCGATAACCTTATCAAATTATTTAAAGCATCTTTTAATTCTAAAGCGGACGGTTCGTTATTTTCTTTAACGTTTAATTGTTTATTCCTTAGTGGCCGACGAACATATGATAAAACTCGAAGGAGTCTTGGAAGATGAGAATGTTTATCTATCCAATTATTTTCCCTCACAAGGGTAGCGTTAGTGACTACCCTTCTCTCTGGAAGATCTATTGTGATCTCAGGAGGTCTTCGAGGCCATCGTGATTCGTCTAATTTCAACCAACTAGGGCCGTCCCACCATAACGAATTATGATTTAATTCTGATGGTTGAGTCCCTCGAGAAATTAAATCTGCTGGATTGTCTGTAGAGGAGACATGGTACCACTCAATGGGTTGAGATATTGATTGGATTTCGGCCACTCGATTGGCAACGAAGGTGGTCCATTTACATGACTCTCCTCTAATCCAATGCAATGCGACGGTTGAATCCGTCCAATAATATTTTTCATTAATATGAATTGTTAATTGGTCTATTGTTGACTTCATTAACTTTGATAATAACATAGCGGAGCACAGCTCTAAACGCGGAATAGTTACAAAACTGAGCGGAGCGACTCTCGAACGAGAACACACAAGATGACATTTGGAATTTCCCAATTGATCAGTACATTTTACATAAATACAAGCACCATAAGCTTTCTCGGATGCGTCACAAAATCCGTGTGCCTGTATATTAATGGCATTATTTAGTATTATCAATCTAGGAATTTTATAAAGTTTCATGACTGTATTGGATAATTGACAATCCTTCCATTTTTTGAAGATTGTCTGAGGAATGAGTTCAATAAGTTTTAATAAAAATAAATTTAACCAATCTGATTGGACACTAGGTCCCACCATCAAAATATTATTTAGTGAGATATTGGACGTTGTCTTCGCGGACGCATCAAAAACTACACGATATTTAGTGGTAAGGCTAGACTCCTTAACCACGACGTGATGAGGTAAATAACAATGAACCTCATGTGCCTCCGGAGGTTCACACTCTGACATATGTCCTAAATTTATGTACTCTTCTAAAACTTTATTGTATTCCATTTTTAAATTATTATTGGCTAAAAAACGTCTTTCCAAAGTTTTGTGTCTTTTCTCCGCAATGTGCAATGAACTTCCTAATACTACCGGGGAATTTTTATATGGTAAAGCTACACAAAATCTACCGTTTTTATCTCGTGATGTGTGTGCTTGGAAATGTTCCTCACATCTTTTCTCCTCAAGAGATTGATGTTTTACCATAGGAACCTGGTCTATCATCCAAAAGTTTTGAATGTGACTGTCTAATTGACTTAAGCCTATGTGGCTCTTCCCTGGAGCATTATTTACTTCGGGATATGGACCAACTATTGTCCATCCGAATTCGGTATCCTTTAAGATAGGCATACCTTTTCCTAACTGGATGGTTCCTGCTTTCATAGCATGAACGCAAATCTCGGCGCCGAGCAAGAAATCGATTGGCGTCGGTTTATTCCAAAGGGGATCTGATAACTTGATTCCCGCTGGTATTGAAATTAACTGTTGATCCAGTTTCACAGTTGGAATTTCGCCAGTAATTTCTGGTAATACCAAACACAACACTTTGGTTGAGTAATTAGTGGTTGAAGACCTTATGGTCACCTTGGTGATGTGACGAATGCTACTTTCTTGATTAGCGATACCTACAATTTTTTGAGAGATTTTCTCTAATTTGAAGTTATTCTTCTTAGCGAAAGATGTGGTAACATAGTTGACTTGTGAGCCGGAATCTAATAATGTGCGACCCTTAACGACCGTTCCATTGGACGTTATAATGTCTACTTGTACCGTCGGTAAAATTATCTCCCTTTGAGAGAAATGAGTAGAATGAGCATTAATTGACTTCCTTCCCGTATTATTGGAACTAAATGTATCGTCCTGATGCAACAAAGTGTGATGGTTTTGTTTGCACCTTAAGCAATTATAGTTAGACTTGCAATTTGTTATCTTATGCGATGAATTTAAACATTTAAAACACATGTTATTAGATTTAACGAATTCATTTCTTTCCATACTGGATTTTGCTTTGAATTTATCACATTTGCCTATGAAATGATTATTTCGACAGAATGCGCATGCGTTTACCTTACTTGATGGGTTTTTGTTCGCGACATGAGTTCTCATGATTCTTTGACGACTATGAGGGAATTCCTTCACCGTAGTTACAGATGCAGTAGATTGTAATACATTACATCTATTCTGCAAGAATGTCTCTAAACTTTCATATGGTGGCATTTCTCTGCTAACCAGCGATATTTCCCAGTCTCTTACTATATTAAAAGGTAATTTCCTTAGAACTAAACATGTTACCCATGGATCTAAAATTTCTCTCGCGTAACCCAACGATTCAATGTTTTTAATACACACTGTTACCTGATTCAATAGATTTCTCAATTCGATATGTGATTCTCTTGTGATTAATTTTAAGTCACAAAGTGAATTAATCCTAGTTTTGAGATTAAGTCTTGGTAAATTATATTGCTTGTCTAAAATACTCCAAGCTATTTCGTAATTGTCTGAGCTAATATCTAAACCTGATACAGCTGCCAAAGCGGGACCGATTAAGGATTGATGCAAATATTGCAATTTCGTGACATTCGAATATTCCGTTTTGTTTCCTATTATATTCTTAAAAGCTTGTTGAAACGATTGCCATTCAGATGGATCTCCCTGAAATGTGGGAATGGTTAACGTCGGTAACTTATCTCTAGCAAATTTAATTGTTGCTTGCTCTACCTTTAGTTTACTATCTTGAAAGGATTGGCAATCTAATGCTGCTTTAAGATTTTTAACTGTTATTGTAATTGCATCGTACTCTTCGTCTATTTTGGCCGCTTTCGGTATGTCTGTAAGGTTATCTAAATACTCGTAATGGAGTTTTCGGACATAATCGTATGCTTCTTTAATGGTTTGATACTGTCCTTCATCTAATTCGGAGGATTTATCTATTTTTCCTTTTAGTCTTTGTACCGCGCCTGAATACCTTAATTCTATTGACGTCATTATAACTTCTACTTTATTTTCCTTCGCTAATATTTCTATCGATTGAGTCTGACTTCGAGTCTGATGTATTCTAGAGCTTGACCTGTCTCTAATAGGTTCTACGTCCCTAGTTGGATTTCGACCTTTATGCGACTTGGAAGTCGAAGCTTCTATTTCCTCGTTTTCAGCACTTGACATTTGTTTCAGAAAGTTGCACTATTTCGTCTCATAAATACAGTTGTTCTCTACTATAGCTGTCAATTGAACTATTCGTAGAGATAAGGTAATAATATTCAATGATTAACCGTGAATCTTAATATTCTACTTTAACTATTATCACCAGAATCTATCCAACATATTTTGGAAGAAATTACAACCCTAAATTGGTGGGTGCTTGATTTAAACCACTTTGGGGCTACAAGTCTTGTGATTTATTTTAAATCACCACTGTTTCATCACACATTATGAAACAAAGAGATCTACCGATGTATGAATATGCCGGTATGTACTTGATTTAATCCACTTTGGGGCTACAAGTGTAATTCCACATTTATCGTGGAAGGGGGGGGGGGGGGAGGGTGTTTCTACACACATTAAGAAACAAAGATCTACCGATATGAATATACCGGTATGTACTTGGTTTAAGCCACTTTGGGGCTACAAGTATAATTCCACATTTATCGTGGAAGGGGGGGGGGGGAGGGTGTTTCTACACACATTAAGAAACAAAGATCTACCGATATGAATATACCGGTATGTACTTGGTTTAAGCCACTTTGGGGCTACAAGTATAATTCCACATTTATTGTGGAGGGGGGAGGGGGGAGAAAGTTTCTACACACATTAAGAAACAAAGAGATCTGCCGGTATATGAATATACCGGTATGTACTTGGTTTAAGCCACTTTGGGGCTACAAGTATAATTCCCCACGTGCTTTGCTAATTTTACACTACATCTGATTTTACACTTTTAATACGAAATTCGATGCGACCGATGAAACATTCCTTCGTAGCGCGATATTATTTTATACAATCGCGTTAATTAATTGTTATACTTTAAAACATATTTTAAAAACTGACCTACCCACATGATTGCCTTTTGAACAGATTGCCTGAGATTGAATACATTCACTTACTTGAATATCCTTTACGATGTTTATGTGATCGTTCCGATAATTTTGGATTACCTCTGTGTCCCATGCGTCTTTGTAGGTTATGTTTTTATTTATATATTTTCTGCGTCAATCACGCGGTCATGTACCTCTGTACATCAATCAATATATTGCTGAAATAGAAGCAAACATGTTATTAGTATTGGAAAGGTATGGATAGTAACAAAGGAACGATACCGATTTCTTAATTGACATCCATTTTTTCTCGACCACGTTTTTTCCAATTGGTTTGTCCGTTTGGTGTTGTGGCCTAGGTTACTGGTGTCCGGTTCGAAGTGACCATCATGGAAAAGACTTCGATAATGGTTTGATGTAGTTTATTGAAATGTAAAATTTGCACGTGGTGGTTCAGCGGAGCGTACGGAACACGAGTTGTCCGTACGCCGTCTGCTCGAACTCTGTCGACCGTCGCGTATTTCCGCTTGGGCCGACACTAATGCCAACTCGTCAATAATGCCAATCGACAATCAGTTAATAAGACTGTTTGCCACACGTCATTACAAAAGTCGGAACAGAACTTTTTGTGGATATTTTGGCAATGTCGAATTCTTTGACTTCGGTGATGGTTAGGTTAGGTTGGGTTAGGTATTGTGAGGTAAGCACGTTTTGTGGATATTTTGTCAAGCCTAATTCTTTGATTTCGGTGATGGTTAGGTTCAGATGGGTGAGGTTTGGTAGGATAAGAACTTTTTGTGGATATTTTGGCAATGTCGAATTCTCTGACTTCGGTGATGGTTAGGTTAGGTTGGATAAGGTATAGTGAGGTAAGCACGTTTTGTGGATATTTTGGCAATGTCCAATTCTTTGATTTCGGTGATGGTTAGGTTCAGATGGGTGAAATTTGGTAGGATAAGAACTTTTTGTGGATATTTTGGCAATGTCGAATTCTCTGACTTCGGTGATGCTTAGGTTAGGTTGGGTTAGGTATTGTGAGGTAAGCACGTTTTGTGGATATTTAATCATTGTCCAATTCTTTGATTTCGGTGATGAATAGGTTCAGATAAGTGAGGTTTGGTAGAATAAGAACTTTTTGTGGATATTTTGGCAATGTCGAATTCTCTGACTTCGGTGATGGTTAGGTTAGGTTGGTTTAGGTATTGTGAAGAAAGCACGTTTTGTGGATATTTTCGCAATGTCCAATTCTTTGATTTCGGTAATGGTTAGGTTCAGATGGGTGAGGTTCTGTAGGATAAGAACTTTTTGTGGATATTTTGGCAATGTCGAATTCTCTGACTTCGGTGATGGTTAGGTTAGGTTGGATAAGGTAATGTGAGGTAAGCACGTTTTGTGGATATTTTATTAATGTCCAATTCTTTGATTTCGGTGATGGTTAGGTTCAGATGGGTAAGGTTTGGTAGGATAATAACTTTTTGTGGATAATTTGGCAATGTCGAATTCTCTAACTTCGGTGATGGTTAGGTTAGGTTGAATAAGGTATAGTGAGGTAAGCACGTTTTGTGGATATTTTGGCAATGTCCATTTCTTCGATTTCGGTGATGGTTAGGTTCAGATGGGGGAGGTTTGGTGGGGTATGAACTATTTGTGGATATTTTGGCAATGTTGAATTCTCTGACTTCGGTGATGGTTAGGTTAGGTTAGGTTTGGTATTGTGAGGTAAGCACGTTTTGTGGATATTTTGGCAATGTCGAATTCTTTGATTTCGGTGAAAGATAGGTTCATATGGGTGAGGTTTGGTAGGATAAGAACTTTTTGTGGATATTTTGGCAATGTCAAATTCTCTGACTTCGGTGATGGTTAGGTTAGGTTGGGTTAGGTATTGTGAGGTAAGCACGTTTTGTGGATATTTTCGCTATGTCCCATTCTTTGATTTCGGTGATGGTTAGGTTCAGATGGGTGAGGTTTGGTAGGATAAGAACTTTTTGTGGATATTTTGGCAATGTCGAATTCTCTGACTTCGGTGATGGTTAGGTTAGGTTGGGTTAGGTATTGTGAGGTAAGCACGTTTTGTGAATTATTTATCAATATCCAATTCTTTGATTTCGGTGATGGTTAGGTTCAGATGGGTGAGGTTTTGTAGGATAAGAACTTTTTGTGGATATTTTGGCAATGTCGAATTCTCTGACTTCGGTGATGGTTAGGTTAGGTTGGGTTAGGTATTGTGAGGTAAGCACGTTTTGTGGATATTTACGCTATGTCCCATTCTTTGATTTCGGTGATGGTTAGGTTCAGATGGGTGAGGTTTGGTAGGATAAGAACTTTTTGTGGATATTTTGGCAATGTCGAATTCTCTGACTTCGGTGATGGTTAGGTTAGGTTGGGTTAGGTATTGTGAGGTAAGCACGTTTTGTGGATATTTACGCTATGTCCCATTCTTTGATTTCGGTGATGGTTAGGTTCAGATGGGTGAGGTTTTGTAGGATAAGAACTTTTTGTGGATATTTTGGCAATGTCGAATTCTTTGACTTCGGTGATGGTTAGGTTAGGTTGGGTTAGGTATTGTGAGGTAAGCACGTTTTGTGGATATTTTGTCAAGCCTAATTCTTTGATTTCGGTGATGGTTAGGTTCAGATGGGTGAGGTTTGGTAGGATAAGAACTTTTTGTGGATATTTTGGCAATGTCGAATTCTCTGACTTCGGTGATGGTTAGGTTAGGTTGGATAAGGTATAGTGAGGTAAGCACGTTTTGTGGATATTTTGGCAATGTCCAATTCTTTGATTTCGGTGATGGTTAGGTTCAGATGGGTGAAATTTGGTAGGATAAGAACTTTTTGTGGATATTTTGGCAATGTCGAATTCTCTGACTTCGGTGATGCTTAGGTTAGGTTGGGTTAGGTATTGTGAGGTAAGCACGTTTTGTGGATATTTAATCATTGTCCAATTCTTTGATTTCGGTGATGAATAGGTTCAGATAAGTGAGGTTTGGTAGAATAAGAACTTTTTGTGGATATTTTGGCAATGTCGAATTCTCTGACTTCGGTGATGGTTAGGTTAGGTTGGTTTAGGTATTGTGAAGAAAGCACGTTTTGTGGATATTTTCGCAATGTCCAATTCTTTGATTTCGGTAATGGTTAGGTTCAGATGGGTGAGGTTCTGTAGGATAAGAACTTTTTGTGGATATTTTGGCAATGTCGAATTCTCTGACTTCGGTGATGGTTAGGTTAGGTTGGATAAGGTAATGTGAGGTAAGCACGTTTTGTGGATATTTTATTAATGTCCAATTCTTTGATTTCGGTGATGGTTAGGTTCAGATGGGTAAGGTTTGGTAGGATAATAACTTTTTGTGGATAATTTGGCAATGTCGAATTCTCTAACTTCGGTGATGGTTAGGTTAGGTTGAATAAGGTATAGTGAGGTAAGCACGTTTTGTGGATATTTTGGCAATGTCCATTTCTTCGATTTCGGTGATGGTTAGGTTCAGATGGGGGAGGTTTGGTGGGGTATGAACTATTTGTGGATATTTTGGCAATGTTGAATTCTCTGACTTCGGTGATGGTTAGGTTAGGTTAGGTTTGGTATTGTGAGGTAAGCACGTTTTGTGGATATTTTGGCAATGTCGAATTCTTTGATTTCGGTGAAAGATAGGTTCATATGGGTGAGGTTTGGTAGGATAAGAACTTTTTGTGGATATTTTGGCAATGTCAAATTCTCTGACTTCGGTGATGGTTAGGTTAGGTTGGGTTAGGTATTGTGAGGTAAGCACGTTTTGTGGATATTTTCGCTATGTCCCATTCTTTGATTTCGGTGATGGTTAGGTTCAGATGGGTGAGGTTTGGTAGGATAAGAACTTTTTGTGGATATTTTGGCAATGTCGAATTCTCTGACTTCGGTGATGGTTAGGTTAGGTTGGGTTAGGTATTGTGAGGTAAGCACGTTTTGTGAATTATTTATCAATATCCAATTCTTTGATTTCGGTGATGGTTAGGTTCAGATGGGTGAGGTTTTGTAGGATAAGAACTTTTTGTGGATATTTTGGCAATGTCGAATTCTCTGACTTCGGTGATGGTTAGGTTAGGTTGGGTTAGGTATTGTGAGGTAAGCACGTTTTGTGGATATTTACGCTATGTCCCATTCTTTGATTTCGGTGATGGTTAGGTTCAGATGGGTGAGGTTTGGTAGGATAAGAACTTTTTGTGGATATTTTGGCAATGTCGAATTCTCTGACTTCGGTGATGGTTAGGTTAGGTTGGGTTAGGTATTGTGAGGTAAGCACGTTTTGTGGATATTTACGCTATGTCCCATTCTTTGATTTCGGTGATGGTTAGGTTCAGATGGGTGAGGTTTTGTAGGATAAGAACTTTTTGTGGATATTTTGGCAATGTCGAATTCTTTGACTTCGGTGATGGTAAGGTTAGGTTGGGTTAGGTATTGTGAGGTAAGCACGTTTTGTGGATATTTTGTCAAGCCTAATTCTTTGATTTCGGTGATGGTTAGGTTCAGATGGGTGAGGTTTGGTAGGATAAGAACTTTTTGTGGATATTTTGGCAATGTCGAATTCTCTGACTTCGGTGATGGTTAGGTTAGGTTGGATAAGGTATAGTGAGGTAAGCACGTTTTGTGGATATTTTGGCAATGTCCATTTCCTCGATTTCGGTGATGGTTAGGTTCAGATGGGTGAGGTTTGGTGGGGTATGAACTTTTTGTGGATATTTTGGCAATGTTAAATTCTCTGACTTCGGTGATAATTAGGTTAGGTTAGGTTAGGTATTGTGAGGAAGGCACGTTTTGTGGAGATTTTGGCAATGTCTAATTCTTTAATTTCGTTGATGGTTAGGCTCAGATGGGTGAGGTTTGGTAGGATAAGAACTTTTTGTGGATATTTTGGCAATGTCGAATTCTCTGACTTCGGTGATGGTTAGGTTAGGTTGGATAAGGTATAGTGAGGTAAGCACGTTTTGTGGGTATTTTGGCAATGTCCATTTCTTCGATTTCGGTGATGGTTAGGTTCAGATGGGTGAGGTTTGGTGGGGTATGAACTTTTTGTGGATATTTTGGCAATGTTGAATTCTCTGACTTCGGTGATGGTTAGGTTAGGTTGGATAAGGTATAGTGAGGTAAGCACGTTTTGTGGGTATTTTGGCAATGTCCATTTCTTCGATTTCGGTGATGGTTAGGTTCAGATGGGTGAGGTTTGGTGGGGTATGAACTTTTTGTGGATATTTTGGCAATGTTGAATTCTCTGACTTCGGTGATGGTTAGGTTAGGTTGGTTTAGGTATTGTGAAGTAAGCACGTTTTGTGGATATTGTCGCAATATCTAATTCTTTGATTTCGGTAATGGTTAGGTTCAGATGGGTGAGGTTCTGTAGGATAAGAACTTTTTGTGGATATTTTGGCAATGTCGAATTCTCTGACTTCGTTGATGGTTAGGTTAGGTTGGATAAGGTATTGTGAAGTAAGCACGTTTTGTGGATATTTTATTAATGTCCAATTCTTTGATTTCGGTGAGGGTTAGGTTCATATGGGTGAGGTTTGGTAGGATAAGAACTTTTTGTGGATATTTTGGCAATGTCAAATTCTCTGACTTCGGTGATGGTTAGGTTAGGTTGGGTTAGGTATTGTGAGGTAAGCACGTTTTGTGGATATTTTCGCTATGTCCCATTCTTTGATTTCGGTGATGGTTAGGTTCAGATGGGTGAGGTTTGGTAGGATAAGAACTTTTTGTGGATATTTTGGCAATGTCGAATTCTCTGACTTCGGTGATGGTTAGGTTAGGTTGGGTTAGGTATTGTGAGGTAAGCACGTTTTGTGGATATTTTCGCTATGTCCCATTCTTTGATTTCGGTGATGGTTAGGTTCAGATGGGTGAGGTTTGGTAGGATAAGAACTTTTTGTGGATATTTTGGCATTGTCGAATTCTCTGACTTCGGTGATGGTTAGGTTAGGTTGGGTTAGGTATTGTGAGGTAAGCATGTTTTGTAGATATTTTGGCAATGTCTAATTCTTTAATTTCGTTGATGGTTAGGCTCAGATGGGTGAGGTTTGGTAGGATAAGAACTTTTTGTGGATATTTTGGCAATGTCGAATTCTCTGACTTCGGTGATGGTTAGGTTAGGTTGGATAAGGTATAGTGAGGTAAGCACGTTTTGTGGGTATTTTGGCAATGTCCATTTCTACGATTTCGGTGATGGTTAGGTTCAGATGGGTGAGGTTTGGTGGGGTATGAACTTTTTGTGGATATTTTGGCAATGTTGAATTCTCTGACTTCGGTGATGGTTAGGTTAGGTTGGTTTAGGTATTGTGAAGTAAGCACGTTTTGTGGATATTTTCGCAATATCCAATTCATTGATTTCGGTAATGGTTAGGTTCAGATGGGTGAGGTTCTGTAGGATAAGAACTTTTTGTGGATATTTTGGCAATGTCGAATTCTCTGACTTCGATGATGGTTAGGTTAGGTTGGATAAGGTATTGTGAGGTAAGCACGTTTTGTGAATATTTAATCATTGTCCAATTCTTTGATTTCGGTGATGGTTAGGTTCAGATAAGTGAGGTTTGGTAGAATAAGAACTTTTTGTGGATATTTTGGCAATGTCGAATTCTCTGACTTCGGTGATGGTTAGGTTAGGTTGGTTTAGGTATTGTGAAGTAAGCACGTTTTGTGGATATTTTCGCAATGTCCAATTCTTTGATTTCGGTAATGGTTAGGTTCAGATGGGTGAGGTTCTGTAGGATAAGAACTTTTTGTGGATATTTTGGCAATGTCGAATTCTCTGACTTCGGTGATGGTTAGGTTAGGTTGGATAAGGTAATGTGAGGTAAGCACGTTTTGTGGATATTTTATTAATGTCCAATTCTTTGATTTCGGTGATGGTTAGGTTCAGATGGGTAAGGTTTGGTAGGATAATAACTTTTTGTGGATAATTTGGCAATGTCGAATTCTCTAACTTCGGTTAAGGTTAGGTTAGGTTAGGTTTGGTATTGTGAGGTAAGCACGTTTTGTGGATATTTTGGCAATGTCGAATTCTTTGATTTCGGTGAAAGTTAGATTCATATGGGTGAGGTTTGGTAGGATAAGAACTTTTTGTGGATATTTTGGCAATGTCAAATTCTCTGACTTCGGTGATGGTTAGGTTAGGTTGGGTTAGGTATTGTGAGGTAAGCACGTTTTGTGGATATTTTCGCTATGTCCCATTCTTTGATTTCGGTGATGGTTAGGTTCAGATGGGTGAGGTTTGGTAGGATAAGAACTTTTTGTGGATATTTTGGCAATGTCGAATTCTCTGACTTCGGTGATGGTTAGGTTAGGTTGGGTTAGGTATTGTGAGGTAAGCACGTTTTGTGAATTATTGATCAATATCCAATTCTTTGATTTCGGTGATGGTTAGGTTCAGATGGGTGAGGTTTTGTAGGAAAAGAACTTTTTGTGGATATTTTGGCAATGTCGAATTCTCTGACTTCGGTGATGGTTAGATTAGGTTGGGTTAGGTATTGTGAGGTAAGCACGTTTTGTGGATATTTTCGCTATGTCCCATTCTTTGATTTCGGTGATGGTTAGGTTCAGATGGGTGAGGTTTGGTAGGATAAGAACTTTTTGTGGATATTTTGGCAATGTCGAATTCTCTGACTTCGGTGATGGTTAGGTTAGGTTGGGTTAGGTATTGTGAGGTAAGCACGTTTTGTGGATTATTTATCAATATCCAATTCTTTGATTTCGGTGATGGTTAGGTTCAGATGGGTGAGGTTTTGTAGGATAAGAACTTTTTGTGGATATTTTGGCAATGTCGAATTCTCTGACTTCGGTGATGGTTAGGTTAGGTTGGGTTAGGTATTGTGAGGTAAGCACGTTTTGTGGATATTTTGTCAAGCCTAATTCTTTGATTTCGGTGATGGTTAGGTTCAGATGGGTGAGGTTTGGTAGGATAAGAACTTTTTGTGGATATTTTGGCAATGTCGAATTCTCTGACTTCGGTGATGGTTAGGTTAGGTTGAGTTAGGTATTGTGAGGTAAGCATGTTTTGTAGATATTTTGGCAATGTCTAATTCTTTAATTTCGTTGATGGTAAGGCTCAGATGGGTGAGGTTTGGTAGGATAAGAACTTTTTGTGGATATTTTGGCAATGTCGAATTCTCTGACTTCGGTGATGGTTAGGTTAGGTTGGATAAGGTATAGTGAGGTAAGCACGTTTTGTGGGTATTTTGGCAATGTCCATTTCTTCGATTTCGGTGATGGTTAGGTTCAGATGGGTGAGGTTTGGTGGGGTATGAATTTTTTGTGGATATTTTGGCAATGTTGAATTCTCTGACTTCGGTGATGGTTAGGTTAGGTTGGTTTAGGTATTGTGAAGTAAGCACGTTTTGTGGATATTTTCGCAATATCCAATTCTTTGATTTCGGTAATGGTTAGGTTCAGATGGGTGAGGTTCTGTAGGATAAGAACTTTTTGTGGATATTTTGGCAATGTCGAATTCTCTGACTTCGTTGATGGTTAGGTTAGGTTGGATAAGGTATTGTGAGGTAAGCACGTTTTGTGGATATTTTATTAATGTCCAATTCTTTGATTTCGGTGAGGGTTAGGTTCATATGGGTGAGGTTTGGTAGGATAAGAACTTTTTGTGGATATTTTGGCAATGTCGAATTCTCTGACTTCGGTGATGGTTAGGTTAGGTTGGGTTAGGTATTGTGAGGTAAGCACGTTTTGTGGATATTTTCGCTATGTCCCATTCTTTGATTTCGGTGATGGTTAGGTTCAGATGGGTGAGGTTTGGTAGGATAAGAACTTTTTGTGGATATTTTGGCAATGTCGAATTCTCTGACTTCGGTGATGGTTAGGTTAGGTTGGGTTAGGTATTGTGAGGTAAGCACGTTTTGTGGATATTTTCGCTATGTCCCATTCTTTGATTTCGGTGATGGTTAGGTTCAGATGGGTGAGGTTTGGTAGGATAAGAACTTTTTGTGGATATTTTGGCATTGTCGAATTCTCTGACTTCGGTGATGGTTAGGTTAGGTTGGGTTAGGTATTGTGAGGTAAGCATGTTTTGTAGATATTTTGGCAATGTCTAATTCTTTAATTTCGTTGATGGTTAGGCTCAGATGGGTGAGGTTTGGTAGGATAAGAACTTTTTGTGGATATTTTGGCAATGTCGAATTCTCTGACTTCGGTGATGGTTAGGTTAGGTTGGATAAGGTATAGTGAGGTAAGCACGTTTTGTGGGTATTTTGGCAATGTCCATTTCTTCGATTTCGGTGATGGTTAGGTTCAGATGGGTGAGGTTTGGTGGGGTATGAACTTTTTGTGGATATTTTGGCAATGTTGAATTCTCTGACTTCGGTGATGGTTAGGTTAGGTTGGATAAGGTATAGTGAGGTAAGCACGTTTTGTGGGTATTTTGGCAATGTCCATTTCTTCGATTTCGGTGATGGTTAGGTTCAGATGGGTGAGGTTTGGTGGGGTATGAACTTTTTGTGGATATTTTGGCAATGTTGAATTCTCTGACTTCGGTGATGGTTAGGTTAGGTTGGTTTAGGTATTGTGAAGTAAGCACGTTTTGTGGATATTTTCGCAATATCCAATTCTTTGATTTCGGTAATGGTTAGGTTCAGATGGGTGAGGTTCTGTAGGATAAGAACTTTTTGTGGATATTTTGGCAATGTCGAATTCTCTGACTTCGTTGATGGTTAGGTTAGGTTGGATAAGGTATTGTGAAGTAAGCACGTTTTGTGGATATTTTATTAATGTCCAATTCTTTGATTTCGGTGAGGGTTAGGTTCATATGGGTGAGGTTTGGTAGGATAAGAACTTTTTGTGGATATTTTGGCAATGTCAAATTCTCTGACTTCGGTGATGGTTAGGTTAGGTTGGGTTAGGTATTGTGAGGTAAGCACGTTTTGTGGATATTTTCGCTATGTCCCATTCTTTGATTTCGGTGATGGTTAGGTTCAGATGGGTGAGGTTTGGTAGGATAAGAACTTTTTGTGGATATTTTGGCAATGTCGAATTCTCTGACTTCGGTGATGGTTAGGTTAGGTTGGGTTAGGTATTGTGAGGTAAGCACGTTTTGTGGATATTTTCGCTATGTCCCATTCTTTGATTTCGGTGATGGTTAGGTTCAGATGGGTGAGGTTTGGTAGGATAAGAACTTTTTGTGGATATTTTGGCATTGTCGAATTCTCTGACTTCGGTGATGGTTAGGTTAGGTTGGGTTAGGTATTGTGAGGTAAGCATGTTTTGTAGATATTTTGGCAATGTCTAATTCTTTAATTTCGTTGATGGTTAGGCTCAGATGGGTGAGGTTTGGTAGGATAAGAACTTTTTGTGGATATTTTGGCAATGTCGAATTCTCTGACTTCGGTGATGGTTAGGTTAGGTTGGATAAGGTATAGTGAGGTAAGCATGTTTTGTGGGTATTTTGGCAATGTCCATTTCTTCGATTTCGGTGATGGTAAGGTTCAGATGGGTGAGGTTTGGTGGGGTATGAACTTTTTGTGGATATTTTGGCAATGTTGAATTCTCTGACTTCGGTGATGGTTAGGTTAGGTTGGTTTAGGTATTGTGAAGTAAGCACGTTTTGTGGATATTTTCGCAATATCCAATTCTTTGATTTCGGTAATGGTTAGGTTCAGATGGGTGAGGTTCTGTAGGATAAGAACTTTTTGTGGATATTTTGGCAATGTCGAATTCTCTGACTTCGGTGATGGTTAGGTTAGGTTGGATAAGGTATTGTGAGGTAAGCACGTTTTGTGGATATTTAATCATTGTCCAATTCTTTGATTTCGGTGATGGTTAGGTTCAGATAAGTGAGGTTTGGTAGAATAAGAACTTTTTGTGGATATTTTGGCAATGTCGAATTCTCTGACTTCGGTGATGGTTAGGTTAGGTTGGTTTAGGTATTGTGAAGTAAGCACGTTTTGTGGATATTTTCGCAATGTCCAATTCTTTGATTTCGGTAATGGTTAGGTTCAGATGGGTGAGGTTCTGTAGGATAAGAACTTTTTGTGGATATTTTGGCAATGTCGAATTCTCTGACTTCGGTGATGGTTAGGTTAGGTTGGATAAGGTAATGTGAGGTAAGCACGTTTTGTGGATATTTTATTAATGTCCAATTCTTTGATTTCGGTGATGGTTAGGTTCAGATGGGTAAGGTTTGGTAGGATAATAACTTTTTGTGGATAATTTGGCAATGTCGAATTCTCTAACTTCGGTTAAGGTTAGGTTAGGTTAGGTTTGGTATTGTGAGGTAAGCACGTTTTGTGGATATTTTGGCAATGTCGAATTCTTTGATTTCGGTGAAAGTTAGATTCATATGGGTGAGGTTTGGTAGGATAAGAACTTTTTGTGGATATTTTGGCAATGTCAAATTCTCTGACTTCGGTGATGGTTAGGTTAGGTTGGGTTAGGTATTGTGAGGTAAGCACGTTTTGTGGATATTTTCGCTATGTCCCATTCTTTGATTTCGGTGATGGTTAGGTTCAGATGGGTGAGGTTTGGTAGGATAAGAACTTTTTGTGGATATTTTGGCAATGTCGAATTCTCTGACTTCGGTGATGGTTAGGTTAGGTTGGGTTAGGTATTGTGAGGTAAGCACGTTTTGTGGATTATTTATCAATATCCAATTCTTTGATTTCGGTGATGGTTAGGTTCAGATGGGTGAGGTTTTGTAGGATAAGAACTTTTTGTGGATATTTTGGCAATGTCGAATTCTCTGACTTCGGTGATGGTTAGGTTAGGTTGGGTTAGGTATTGTGAGGTAAGCACGTTTTGTGGATATTTTGTCAAGCCTAATTCTTTGATTTCGGTGATGGTTAGGTTCAGATGGGTGAGGTTTGGTAGGATAAGAACTTTTTGTGGATATTTTGGCAATGTCGAATTCTCTGACTTCGGTGATGGTTAGGTTACGTTGAGTTAGGTATTGTGAGGTAAGCATGTTTTGTAGATATTTTGGCAATGTCTAATTCTTTAATTTCGTTGATGGTAAGGCTCAGATGGGTGAGGTTTGGTAGGATAAGAACTTTTTGTGGATATTTTGGCAATGTCGAATTCTCTGACTTCGGTGATGGTTAGGTTAGGTTGGATAAGGTATAGTGAGGTAAGCACGTTTTGTGGGTATTTTGGCAATGTCCATTTCTTCGATTTCGGTGATGGTTAGGTTCAGATGGGTGAGGTTTGGTGGGGTATGAATTTTTTGTGGATATTTTGGCAATGTTGAATTCTCTGACTTCGGTGATGGTTAGGTTAGGTTGGTTTAGGTATTGTGAAGTAAGCACGTTTTGTGGATATTTTCGCAATATCCAATTCTTTGATTTCGGTAATGGTTAGGTTCAGATGGGTGAGGTTCTGTAGGATAAGAACTTTTTGTGGATATTTTGGCAATGTCGAATTCTCTGACTTCGTTGATGGTTAGGTTAGGTTGGATAAGGTATTGTGAGGTAAGCACGTTTTGTGGATATTTTATTAATGTCCAATTCTTTGATTTCGGTGAGGGTTAGGTTCATATGGGTGAGGTTTGGTAGGATAAGAACTTTTTGTGGATATTTTGGCAATGTCAAATTCTCTGACTTCGGTGATGGTTAGGTTAGGTTGGGTTAGGTATTGTGAGGTAAGCACGTTTTGTGGATATTTTCGCTATGTCCCATTCTTTGATTTCGGTGATGGTTAGGTTCAGATGGGTGAGGTTTGGTAGGATAAGAACTTTTTGTGGATATTTTGGCAATGTTTAATTCTCTGACTTCGGTGATGGTTAGGTTAGGTTGGGTTAGGTATTGTGAGGTAAGCACGTTTTGTGGATATTTTCGCTATGTCCCATTCTTTGATTTCGGTGATGGTTAGGCTCAGATGGGTGAGGTTTGGTAGGATAAGAACTTTTTGTGGATATTTTGGCAATGTCGAATTCTCTGACTTCGGTGATGGTTAGGTTAGGTTGGATAAGGTATAGTGAGGTGAGCACGTTTTGTGGGTATTTTGGCAATGTCCATTTCTTCGATTTCGGTGATGGTTAGGTTCAGATGGGTGAGGTTTGGTGGGGTATGAACTTTTTGTGGATATTTTGGCAATGTTGAATTCTCTGACTTCGGTGATGGTTAGGTTAGGTTGGTTTAGGTATTGTGAAGTAAGCACGTTTTGTGGATATTTTCGCAATATCCAATTCTTTGATTTCGGTAATGGTTAGGTTCAGATGGGTGAGGTTCTGTAGGATAAGAACTTTTTGTGGATATTTTGGCAATGTCGAATTCTCTGATTTCGGTGATGGTTAGGTTAGGTTGGATAAGGTATTGTGAGGTAAGCACGTTTTGTGGATATTTAATCATTGTCCAATTCTTTGATTTCGGTGATGGTTAGGTTCAGATAAGTGAGGTTTGGTAGAATAAGAACTTTTTGTGGATATTTTGGCAATGTCGAATTCTCTGACTTCGGTGATGGTTAGGTTAGGTTGGTTTAGGTATTGTGAAGTAAGCACGTTTTGTGGATATTTTCGCAATGTCCAATTCTTTGATTTCGGTAATGGTTAGGTTCAGATGGGTGAGGTTCTGTAGGATAAGAACTTTTTGTGGATATTTTGGCAATGTCGAATTCTCTGACTTCGGTGATGGTTAGGTTAGGTTGGATAAGGTAATGTGAGGTTAGCACGTTTTGTGGATATTTTATTAATGTCCAATTCTTTGATTTCGGTGATGGTTAGGTTCAGATGGGTAAGGTTTGGTAGGATAATAACTTTTTGTGGATAATTTGGCAATGTCGAATTCTCTAACTTCGGTGATGGTTATGTTAGGTTGGATAAAGTATAGTGAGGTAAGCACGTTTTGTGGATATTTTGGCAATGTCCATTTCTTCGATTTCGGTGATGGTTAGGTTCAGATGGGGGAGGTTTGGTGGGGTATGAACTATTTGTGGATATTTTGGCAATGTTGAATTCTCTGACTTCGGTGATGGTTAGGTTAGGTTAGGTTTGGTATTGTGAGGTAAGCACGTTTTGTGAATATTTTGGCAATGTCGAATTCTTTGATTTCGGTGAAAGTAAGGTTCATATGGGTGAGGTTTGGTAGGATAAGAACTTTTTGTGGATATTTTGGCAATGTCAAATTCTCTGACTTCGGTGATGGTTAGGTTAGGTTGGGTTAGGTATTGTGAGGTAAGCACGTTTTGTGGATATTTTCGCTATGTCCCATTCTTTGATTTCGGTGATGGTTAGGTTCAGATGGGTGAGGTTTGGTAGGATAAGAACTTTTTGTGGATATTTTGGCAATGTCGAATTCTCTGACTTCGGTGATGGTTAGGTTAGGTTGGGTTAGGTATTGTGAGGTAAGCACGTTTTGTAAATTATTTATCAATATCCAATTCTTTGATTTCGGTGATGGTTAGGTTTAGATGGGTGAGGTTTTGTAGGATAAGAACTTTTTGTGGATATTTTGGCAATGTCGAATTCTCTGACTTCGGTGATGGTTAGGTTAGGTTGGGTTAGGTATTGTGAGGTAAGCACGTTTTGTGGATATTTTGTCAAGCCTAATTCTTTGATTTCGGTGATGGTTAGGTTCAGATGGGTGAGGTTTGGTAGGATAAGAACTTTTTGTGGATATTTTGGCATTGTCGAATTCTCTGACTTCGGTGATGGTTAGGTTAGGTTGGGTTAGGTATTGTGAGGTAAGCACGTTTTGTGGATATTTTGTCAAGCCTAATTCTTTGATTTCGGTGATGGTTAGGTTCAGATGGGTGAGGTTTGGTAGGATAAGAACTTTTTGTGGATATTTTGGCATTGTCGAATTCTCTGACTTCGGTGATGGTTAGGTTAGGTTGGGTTAGGTACTGTGAGGTAAGCATGTTTTGTAGATATTTTGGCAATGTATTATTCTTTAATTTCGTTGATGGTTAGGCTCAGATTGGTGAGGTTTGGTAGGATAAGAACTTTTTGTGGATATTTTGGCAATGTCGAATTCTCTGACTTCGGTGATGGTTAGGTTAGGTTGGTTTAGGTATTGTGAAGTAAGCACGTTTTGTGGATATTTTCGCAATGTCCAATTCTTTGATTTCGGTGATGGTTAGGTTCAGATGGGTGAGGTTTGGTAGGATAAGAACTTTTTGTGGATATTTTGGCAATGTCGAATTCTCTGACTTCGGTGATGGTTAGGTTAGGTTGGGTTAGGTATTGTGAGGTAAGCACGTTTTGTGGATATTTTGTCAAGCCTAATTCTTTGATTTCGGTGATGGTTAGGTTCAGATGGGTGAGGTTTGGTAGGATAAGAACTTTTTGTGGATATTTTGGCATTGTCGAATTCTCTGACTTCGGTGATGGTTAGGTTAGGTTGGGTTAGGTACTGTGAGGTAAACATGTTTTGTAGATATTTTGGCAATGTCTAATTCTTTAATTTCGTTGATTGTTAGGCTCAGATGGGTGAGGTTTGGTACGATAAGAACTTTTTGTGGATATTTTGGCAATGTCGAATTCTCTGACTTTGGTGATGGTTAGGTTAGGTTGGATAAGGTATAGTGAGGTAAGCACGTTTTGTGGATATTTTGGCAATGTCTATTTCTTCGATTTCGGTGATGGTTAGGTTCAGATGGGTGAGGTTTGGTGGGGTATGAACTTTTTGTGGATAATTTGGCAATGTTGAATTCTCTGACTTCGGTGATGGTTAGGTTAGGTTAGGTTAGGTATTTTGAGGTAAGCACGTTTTGTGGATATTTTCGCAATGTCCAATTCTTTGATTTCGGTGATGGTTAGGTTCAGATGGGTGAGGTTTGGTAGGATAAGAACTTTTTGTGGATATTTTGGCAATGTCGAATTCTCTGACTTCGGTGATGGTAAGGTTAGGTTGGATAAAGTATAGTGAAGAAAGCTCAATTTGTGGATATTTTGGCAATGTCCATTAATTCGATTTCGGTGATGGTTAGGTTCAGATGCTTAGGTTTGTTGGGGTATTAATTTTTTTTGGATAATTTGGCAATGTTGGATTCTCTGACTTCGGTGATGGTTAGGTTAGGTTGGGTTAGGTATTATGAAGTAAGTACGTTTTGTGGTTATTTTGGCAATGTCCAATTCTTTGATTTCGGTGATTGTTAGGTTCAGATGGGTGAGGTTTTGTAGGATAAGAACTTTTTGTGGATATTTTGGCAATGTCGAATTCTCTGACTTCGGTGATGGTTAGGTTAGGTTGGGTTAGGTATTGTGAGGTAAGCACGTTTTGTGGATATTTTGTCAAGCCTAATTCTTTGATTTCGGTGATGGTTAGGTTCAGATGGGTGAGGTTTGGTAGGATAAGAACTTTTTGTGGATATTTTGGCATTGTCGAATTCTCTGACTTCGGTGATGGTTAGGTTAAGTTGGGTTAGGTACTGTGAGGTAAGCATGTTTTGTAGATATTTTGGCAATGTCTAATTCTTTAATTTCGTTGATGGTTAGGCTCAGATGGGTGAGGTTTGGTAGGATAAGAACTTTTTGTGGATATTTTGGCAATGTCGAATTCTCTGACTTCGGTGATGGTTAGGTTAGGTTGGGTTAGGTATTGTGAGGTAAGCACGTTTTGTGGATATTTTCGCTATGTCCCATTCTTTGATTTCGGTGATGGTTAGGTTCAGATGGGTGAGGTTTGGTAGGATAAGAACTTTTTGTGGATATTTTGGCATTGTCGAATTCTCTGACTTCGGTGATGGTTAGGTTAGGTTGGGTTAGGTATTGTGAGGTAAGCATGTTTTGTAGATATTTTGGCAATGTCTAATTCTTTAATTTCGTTGATGGTTAGGCTCAGATGGGTGAGGTTTGGTAGGATAAGAACTTTTTGTGGATATTTTGGCAATGTCGAATTCTCTGACTTCGGTGATGGTTAGGTTAGGTTGGATAAGGTATAGTGAGGTGAGCACGTTTTGTGGGTATTTTGGCAATGTCCATTTCTTCGATTTCGGTGATGGTTAGGTTCAGATGGGTGAGGTTTGGTGGGGTATGAACTTTTTGTGGATATTTTGGCAATGTTGAATTCTCTGACTTCGGTGATGGTTAGGTTAGGTTGGTTTAGGTATTGTGAAGTAAGCACGTTTTGTGGATATTTTCGCAATATCCAATTCTTTGATTTCGGTAATGGTTAGGTTCAGATGGGTGAGGTTCTGTAGGATAAGAACTTTTTGTGGATATTTTGGCAATGTCGAATTCTCTGACTTCGGTGATGGTTAGGTTAGGTTGGATAAGGTATTGTGAGGTAAGCACGTTTTGTGGATATTTAATCATTGTCCAATTCTTTGATTTCGGTGATGGTTAGGTTCAGATAAGTGAGGTTTGGTAGAATAAGAACTTTTTGTGGATATTTTGGCAATGTCGAATTCTCTGACTTCGGTGATGGTTAGGTTAGGTTGGTTTAGGTATTGTGAAGTAAGCACGTTTTGTGGATATTTTCGCAATGTCCAATTCTTTGATTTCGGTAATGGTTAGGTTCAGATGGGTGAGGTTCTGTAGGATAAGAACTTTTTGTGGATATTTTGGCAATGTCGAATTCTCTGACTTCGGTGATGGTTAGGTTAGGTTGGATAAGGTAATGTGAGGTTAGCACGTTTTGTGGATATTTTATTAATGTCCAATTCTTTGATTTCGGTGATGGTTAGGTTCAGATGGGTAAGGTTTGGTAGGATAATAACTTTTTGTGGATAATTTGGCAATGTCGAATTCTCTAACTTCGGTGATGGTTATGTTAGGTTGGATAAAGTATAGTGAGGTAAGCACGTTTTGTGGATATTTTAGCAATGTCCATTTCTTCGATTTCGGTGATGGTTAGGTTCAGATGGGGGAGGTTTGGTGGGGTATGAACTATTTGTGGATATTTTGGCAATGTTGAATTCTCTGACTTCGGTGATGGTTAGGTTAGGTTAGGTTTGGTATTGTGAGGTAAGCACGTTTTGTGAATATTTTGGCAATGTCGAATTCTTTGATTTCGGTGAAAGTAAGGTTCATATGGGTGAGGTTTGGTAGGATAAGAACTTTTTGTGGATATTTTGGCAATGTCAAATTCTCTGACTTCGGTGATGGTTAGGTTAGGTTGGGTTAGGTATTGTGAGGTAAGCACGTTTTGTGGATATTTTCGCTATGTCCCATTCTTTGATTTCGGTGATGGTTAGGTTCAGGTGGGTGAGGTTTGGTAGGATAAGAACTTTTTGTGGATATTTTGGCAATGTCGAATTCTCTGACTTCGGTGATGGTTAGGTTAGGTTGGGTTAGGTATTGTGAGGTAAGCACGTTTTGTGAATTATTTATCAATATCCAATTCTTTGATTTCGGTGATGGTTAGGTTTAGATGGGTGAGGTTTTGTAGGATAAGAACTTTTTGTGGATATTTTGGCAATGTCGAATTCTCTGACTTCGGTGATGGTTAGGTTAGGTTGGGTTAGGTATTGTGAGGTAAGCACGTTTTGTGGATATTTTGTCAAGCCTAATTCTTTGATTTCGGTGATGGTTAGGTTCAGATGGGTGAGGTTTGGTAGGATAAGAACTTTTTGTGGATATTTTGGCATTGTCGAATTCTCTGACTTCGGTGATGGTTAGGTTAGGTTGGGTTAGGTATTGTGAGGTAAGCACGTTTTGTGGATATTTTGTCAAGCCTAATTCTTTGATTTCGGTGATGGTTAGGTTCAGATGGGTGAGGTTTGGTAGGATAAGAACTTTTTGTGGATATTTTGGCATTGTCGAATTCTCTGACTTCGGTGATGGTTAGGTTAGGTTGGGTTAGGTACTGTGAGGTAAGCATGTTTTGTAGATATTTTGGCAATGTATAATTCTTTAATTTCGTTGATGGTTAGGCTCAGATTGGTGAGGTTTGGTAGGATAAGAACTTTTTGTGGATATTTTGGCAATGTCGAATTCTCTGACTTCGGTGATGGTTAGGTTAGGTTGGTTTAGGTATTGTGAAGTAAGCACGTTTTGTGGATATTTTCGCTATGTCCAATTCTTTGATTTCGGTGATGGTTAGGTTCAGATGGGTGAGGTTTGGTAGGATAAGAACTTTTTGTGGATATTTTGGCAATGTCGAATTCTCTGACTTCGGTGATGGTTAGGTTAGGTTGGGTTAGGTATTGTGAGGTAAGCACGTTTTGTGGATATTTTGTCAAGCCTAATTCTTTGATTTCGGTGATGGTTAGGTTCAGATGGGTGAGGTTTGGTAGGATAAGAACTTTTTGTGGATATTTTGGCATTGTCGAATTCTCTGACTTCGGTGATGGTTAGGTTAGGTTGGGTTAGGTACTGTGAGGTAAACATGTTTTGTAGATATTTTGGCAATGTCTAATTCTTTAATTTCGTTGATTGTTAGGCTCAGATGGGTGAGGTTTGGTACGATAAGAACTTTTTGTGGATATTTTGGCAATGTCGAATTCTCTGACTTTGGTGATGGTTAGGTTAGGTTGGATAAGGTATAGTGAGGTAAGCACGTTTTGTGGATATTTTGGCAATGTCTATTTCTTCGATTTCGGTGATGGTTAGGTTCAGATGGGTGAGGTTTGGTGGGGTATGAACTTTTTGTGGATAATTTGGCAATGTTGAATTCTCTGACTTCGGTGATGGTTAGGTTAG